>NC_134703.1:124969004-124981504 GCF_043290135.1 Rhipicephalus microplus
TGTGTTACCGAGAGTAGTGCGCACTTAGCAAATTCCACGAATCGCACGCATCTTCATAACCAAAATGTCCTGCACCGTGAAATAAAGAGATCTTATTTTCTAAACTTTCTTCATCAATGTGGCCTATGTCGCAAGTAAGCGGTGAGCAAACGCAGGAAGCACGGAGAACTTAAAACCTAGGGCTCACCCTAAAGGGTCTGTTTTATGAGATCATAAAATTTTTTCTCTATTGTTTACGATTAGAAATCGCATATTTAGCAAATGCTCCAGAGATTATTTTTGGCTGTTTTAGAGGCCACTGAAATATGTATCTAGTAAACTTAAAATTGAGGCGTCGTTGTCTATGGGCTTGTTACGAAGAAAGCGAGTCGACTTATCTCATGCTTCCCATCGCCAATGTAGCATTGAGGGGCCTTTTACGCTGCAGTCATATTGCATGTGGTAGCGACTGTTCCTGTCTATTCGACTGACTAGTAAATTCGCTTATTTTCCAGGGCCAATCGATCTTTAGTTGGTGACAACCTAAGAAAAAATATAGGCTCCACTCACGAGGCAACAAGCTTCCGGTGACATGTGGCAAGAAGTATGTGGGTCATAGAGGGTGGTGCGTTAATGAACGTTAAACGAAACACTGGTACAACGTGCAAAAAGAAGGGGCGGGTTACTAGATGCCGACAGCAGACATTGTAGTAATTCAAGTAGCAGTGCAAGTAGCGATGTTTGTAGCGTGGTTGATTTGATTATTGATTGATTGATTTGTGGGGTTTAACGTCCCAAAACCACCATATGAATATGAGAGACGCCGTAGTGGAGGGGTCCGGAAATTTCGACCACCTGGGGTTCTTTAACGTGCACCCAAATCTGAGTACATGGGCCTACAACATTTCCGCCTCCATCGGAAATGCAGCCGCCACCGCCGGGATTTGATCCCGCGACCTGCGGATCAGCAGCCGAGTACCTTAGCCACTACACCACCGTGGCGGGGCGTTTGTAGCGTGGTTATGCCGATTTTTATGAGTGTTCAATTGTCGCTGCGAGCAGAGGTCAGCTGTCCCGCGAACTAATCGAGGCTGAAATTATTCATAGGTTGGCAGGTTACTGTATTTCTAAACCGTCAGTTGCCCTTTCGTGTAAAGATGTAGCCTATTTACGGAAATATGTGTGAATTTGCAAAGTGCGTGCGAGAATGATGATTGAGAAGTTATGTTGCATATATATATGGTTACCTTTTTCAGGTATAAACATTGTTGCAAGTTAGCACCTGTCCCGTCTTCATCTGTTAGTGTGTTTTTTTCGTGCACTTGAAAACTACAGTATGACATACCAACACGGTTAAAAAGCTACGTTGCGAAGTGACATTGCGGTCATGTAAGTTGCGTACGCTGATGCACGCCCATTCCCTGACGTATCCGTGAATTTTGGGTGACATATGTTACTTTTTTCTTCTTTTTATATGGACAATCTCAACAGGTTTTGGCGTCGCCGTCATGTCCTGTACAGAGTCCAAATTGGCAAAATCCTCGACACCATCGACGTTCTACCTGTGGGTAATAGTGCATGAGCGGGGACGTCGAGTGCGGTATAAGCAGATATCAAACGAGCCGGCCTGCCTCGTCGCTCGGAGAGCGCATGTGATGACAGAACCCTGTTCCTCGAGATCTACTGCCGATGCAGAGAAAAAACGTCTCCCGCGTCTTTAATAAACATGCATGAAAAGACGCTTATGGTCGTTTCGTATATGTGTGCAAATATCCAACTGATCAAGCATCAAATGGGGGGATGCTCGAGCAGCAACTGTGAACATTGATCGTATGGGCACGGTCGCCATCACGCGCTATCTCTACAGCAGTCAGCGCGTGGCCCGTATACCATTACAGGTGATGTGCTCCCTTTCACACAGGTCCCGTTAATTAGGGAGGCGATCGCCGGGCTTATTCCAAGGGCCGAGGTATCGGCCCCCCGAACCGCACCACGAAAGCGTGGACAATTTAGAAGTGGTCCTATTTGGCGCGCCAGCGGACGCCGGCTGTGGCCCAAAGAACAAGTCAGAGCCGAGAGTTGATAACCAAACAAAATTATATTCTCAATAATGGCAGATCAAAAAACGATACACAAATATGCACACTCCACAATAGTTGAGTACAATATGTCACCAATCAAACAACGCACAACACAGTACAATCAGCCACACTCGAAACAACGGACACAGACAACGATACGCACTACAATGCAGTCGCATGCATTGAAAAATCAAGACACTTAAAGACTAAAGAGATAGAAAACCTATCCAGTTCAAAGTTCTTGGAACAAAAGTCTGGATGATACTCTTCCGAGAATCACTCACTCAAAGTCCAGCGTTGTTGTCGTTCCGCAGCCCCCGAAGTTTCTCTTCCAGGAAACCTCGCCGAAGTTTCTCTTCCGGGAAACCTCACGTCTTCAATAGGCCACTCTCCAAGCTTCAAACTTCTTCACCGGAAACACGTCGGCTTCACACACGCAGCTGTTGCCACGCGTCGTCGCTCGATAGCGGTAAACACACACTCTTGCCTGTAGCTCGAGTCGTCACCCCTCAGGTGGAAATCATCTTCTTCTCCTGCTTTGTCTCTACGGACAAAACCTTCGCCGACTACACGGCGGAATCCCTACGCGCTCTGGCGCTAACTTCCGTCTTCTCCTGGTCTCTCACCTCGGCTGCTCGATTAAATCGGTGTACAAGGAAGGTGATCGCTCTGATCCCTCAAGTTATAGACCTATATCTGTTTTCAGCATAATAAATAACATATTTGAAAGAATTCTAGCAAAACGGATGCGCGTCTTCCTAGAAAAATATCGTGTAATATGCGCCGAGCAACATAGATTTCGGGCGCACCATTCCACCGCCACTGCTGTACTATCTCTATCACAAAAAATTAACGAAGCACTAAATAATAACCTCCTTGTAGCAGTAGTTTTTCTTGATTTAAAGAAGGCATTTGATACAGTTGACCATGATATATTACTAATGAAATTAAAACACTACGGTTTACGTGGCAAAATTTTTGACTTATTTTCTAGTTACTTGAGCGAACGTCAACAAAAGGGGATTATGCATAATCTCACTTCCTCCTTGTTAAATATACACACAGGGGTACCACAAGGCTCCGTTCTTGGACCCTTACTGTTCTCACTGTACGTAAACGACCTACCAAACATATTGACATCGGCAGAGATGCTAATGTACGCTGATGATACAGCAGTTATTGTTACTGCAGACAATATAAGGGATCTCGAACATAAAAGTAATGTAGAACTAAAAAATGTTTGTCAGTGGTTTATAGCGAATAAACTAACACTGAATGCAAAGAAAACTAAATACACTATTTTCCACTCCCGTTATCGAGATATAAGCAATGAGTCCATTTGCATTACAATAAATAACTGCGTGCTTGAGAAGACGAACGAATTCAAATATCTGGGTGTAATTCTCGATAGCCAGCTAAACTGGCAAAGCCACATTAACTCTTTATGCGCTAAACTGGGATCTGGATGCAGTACATTATTAACCGCTAGAAATTATTTTAAAAGTAGTATTCTCCGCATTCTCTTTTCACATTTTTTCATTGTCACCTCACATATTGCATAGATTCATGGGGATGGACTTTTAAAACATATCTAGAACCCTTACGTATACTACAAAAGCGGGCACTTCGAATAATAAACAATGCTAGATATGATCAACACTGCGCGCCATTGTTTCGTAATATGGAAATCATACCATTCGATAATTTACGACAGCAAAAAATTGCACTTACCGTCTATAATGTCATTTCTTATAACCTGCCCTTTCATATATCACTATTTTCATCCTCTTGCCGCCTTACCAGACGTGCCACATTACATAATTTCAATCTTCTGCCTACTAACAATGTTTATGGCAAACGATTGCTACAATTTGCTGGAGTAAAGGTCTGGAATGATATACCATACCAAATAAAAGAAAGCAAAAGTTTTACCTGTGCTCTTAAAAAATACTTTCTGCAGAAAAATGAACAGGTACACTAACACAAACCTCGTTGTAATCTCCACTTCGTTATGTATAGATTATATGTCTAACAAAATCATACTTGACATGGTATACGTACCTTTATGTATTTGATGTATTGTATATATGCAATCCGTTGTTTGCATGGAACAATGCTGCAAGATACTGCAAATGACTTATCACAAATATGTTTCCTTCTTATATTTTGTTTCGATTTTTTTCTTGTATGATTGAAGTGTACTTATAAAATATCTGCTTTGTTAACACAATCTGTTCCTTTAAATGCATATTTATTTAGACCCCCTACTAGCCAGTGGCTATGGGTCTAACCAGTGTTGTGTATTTTCATGTAATAAGAGAACTTGAAATAAAATGAAAATGAAAAAAAATGAAAAAATACCCTCCGCGAGAGATTCCAGAAGGTTCTCGTCATTTCGTCGGCGCAATGCGCAGCGAAGGTTGGGGAGAGGGCGAGACGGTTCGAATGCTGGCCGCGACAGATGACTCAACCCGGCTGCAACCACGCCCCTTTCCATCTAGAAAATTCGAGTGCTTGCTCGGCCGCCGTGGTGGGGTGAGGGAGGTTCGTCGGCGAGCCTACGCTTCCGAGAGGGGAGGGTCGCGCGCCCGGGGAATCTTTAGATGTTTGTTTTCTTTTTTTCTTTTTTTTTATCGTTGACCTCGCGGCGTCACTCCGGCGTTTCGTCGCGAGGAGTTGGCGGCGCGCTCTTTTTGAGCACTCGTTCTGTGACACTGCCCCCCACTTTAAGAATACTATCTCATAATATTCAAAATTACACAAACGAGCGCGAACAGTCACCACACACTCTGAAAGACTGTAACACAAACCGTCGCTCATGACACTTCACATTCACAATAGATCGCTCAATACAATTGTACATTGTAATTCAATTCCACAACACATGAAATATAGCCACAGGTACATGAATGCAACACTCCATCACATATTCCAAACAATACAAATGTTTAAAGTTCTCTCATTACAACAATTACACAATACTATACATCACATCACCGTAACAAACATTTTGACTCGCTCGACATACCGTTGTGACACAGGACAACAAGAACATTAACACAACATATGGCACTCAGCCCTGCCAAACACATTCTGATTTGACCTCAGCACCTATCCTGTGCATTTCGAGCGGCGCTTGCGCCCTTTCTTGCGGTGCTCTCTGGATCTTTTCTTATTGTTTTTGCTCATTTTGTTCCGGTGAGCCCCTTCCAACGACGGTATCTGAGGCAGCGTCTCAGCCATCGTTGTCACTTCCGACACCGTTAACGGGTCATAACATTCGACGGGTCCTGTGTGTTTATTTACCAGCTTGTTCATGTCTCTACATTTGGCCCGGCTGGCATACTCCGTCACCTTTACACTGCCAGTCGGTTGAGGTCGGGCCGACATACGTCCAGCTGCCCAGCACGTGAACTCATTCAACACGACCATCTTCTCATTCACTGTCTCTTGCGCCGCGGCTTCACCTTTGCCTTTAGTGAGATCCGTCACGGGATGCTCCTCCACTGTATCTCGCGGCCGCTGGGTTGGCGAGGGCTCTATCTTAGGGTCTTCTCCCAAGCATTCCGGATCATTCGGTCCTCGCGCCCCGTCGATGTTTCCGGTGACAAGGTCGTACAGGGGGGTCGTCATGCATAGATCAGTAACCTTCCCGCTGAAGTACGGGGTTTCAACCTCAATTTCTGCTTCGGGAAGCATCCGAACCGTACGGTCAATTAGGCAAACCGGTTTCGTTTTGCCTGTTAACTCCCTTTTCCGTACCAAAGTTTTCCGCACGATAACAGTGGAGCTGCCGGTATCTCTTAACACTGTAACCTTCTTGCCCGCAACTTTTACAGGCAGCGTTGGCATTCCCTTCGTGACACCGGTTGGCTGTTTTGTCATTACAGCACCCACAATAGGAATTTTCTTCCCATTTTTCAACTCTACGAATCCATCTGTGACGGCATTATTACCGGGTTTCGGTGCCGCTTGCACACAGGATACCTGGTGGGTTTGACTCGCTCCGTTCCGACATGCGTCTGCTTTGTGCCCAGTTTGACCACACTTAAAACATTTTACTACCGTAGGGCTCGTAAAGAGCGTTCGACAGTTTTTCGCGCGATGGCCCACTCGGTTACACAGAAAACAACGCGGAGTGCTCTCCGGTGCACGCTTCTTTTCTTCGGGAGCCGATTTCTTCGAATCTTCGGGACAATCCTCCTTGACCTTGGCCAAATTAGTGCCACCTTGCGCTTCCAAGAATTGATCAGCCAATTCAAGCATGCCTTCAAGTGAGTCAGCCTTCCTCTCTTTCAAGTACAGCGACAGCCTTGGGTGGCAACTAGTGAGAAACTGCTCTCTAATTAGGAGCTCTCTAAGCTCATCGTACTCCTGTGCTCTCCCTGAAAGCTCAATCCATTTGTCGAAATAATGGCAAAGTCGGGCGGCATACTGCGTAGCCGTCTCACCATCAGCTGGCTTTCCTGTCCGAAATCTGTCCCGGAATCCTTCCACAGTAAATCTAAATCGCTTCAGCAAAGCAACTTTCACCTTTGCATAGTTAGCTGCATCAGTCGGCGTCAGCCTACCGTAAACACTGAGCGCTTCACCACGCAAGCAAGTACTCAAAGCAGTTGCCCATTGATGTTCCGGCCAATTCTGGCTCCTCGCAATCGTCTCAAATCGATGAAGGTACGCGTCAAGGTCGTCCTTCCTTTCATCAAACGCCACGAGCAGCTTGCTTGGGTTCAAGCGGAAGCCGTGGTCCTCCCGTTCGCTGCTTTCAACTCTAGCTTGGACCGGAGTTTCACTTCGCTGTTGCAAACGGAGGCGCTCGAGTTCCATTTCGTGCTGCCGCTGCCGTTCTCTTTCAGCCATCTCCGCTTCTCTTTCTTCTTTCAGCTGTCGCTCCCTCGCTTCTCTTTCTTCCCTCGCCCTTTCGGCTGCCAACTTCTCTCTCTCCAGCTCGAACTTCAATTGCTGCTCTCTTTCTTCTTTAAGCTGTCGCTCCTTTGCCTCTCTTTCTTCTTTCGCCATTTCAGCGGCCAGCCTTTCTCTCTCCAAGTCAGCTGCTTTTTCTTCCTTGGCCCTCTCAGCTGCCAACCTCTCTCTTTCCACCGCCTTTTTCTCCTTCTGGCTTGCCCACTTCCGTAGTTCGGCGCCAGAAAGACCCATTTTCTCACCAAGAGCTACTAACTTTTCGAGATCCATTGCGTCTCGCAAAGAAAGTCTTGCCGCGTGCAAAAAGTATCTGCCTAAATCAGTCTATCGGAACACTCCACTGCACTCGTTAACGAGAACATTGAAACACACAAAATTGTTCTGATAGCACTATCAACACTCGAGGGTCTTTCTCACTACGTTGAACCCACTGTGCTCCAAAAGGTCCTCGTCGCGGACGCCAGAATAATTGTCACCCAGGTCCCGTTAATTAGGGAGGCGATTGCCGGGCTAATTCCAAGGACCGAGGTATCGGGCCCCCGAACCGCACTACGAAAGCGTGGACAATTTAGAAGTGGTCCTATTTGGCGCGCCAGCGGACGCCGGCTGTGGCCCAAAGAACAATTCAGAGCCGAGAGTTGATAACCAAAACAAAATTATATTCTCAATAATGGCAGATCAAAACACGATACACAAATATGCACACTCCACAATAGTTGAGTACAATATGTCACCAATCAAACAACGCACAACACAGTACAATCAGCCACACTCTAAACAACGGACACAGACAACGATACGCACTACAATGCAGTCGCATGCATTGAACAACCAAGACACTTAAAGACTAAAGAGATAGAAAACCTATCCAGTCCAAAGTTCTTGGAACAAAAGTCTGGATAATACTCTTCCGAGAATCACTCACTCAAAGTCCAGCGTTGTTGTCGTTCCGCAGCCCCCGAAGTTTCTCTTCCAGGAAACCTCCCCGAAGTTTCTCTTCCAGGAAACCTCACGTCTTCAATAGGCCACTCTCCAAGCTTCAAACTTCTTCACCGGAAACACGTCGGCTTCACACACGCAGCTGTTGCCATGCGTCTTCGCTCGATAGCGGTAAACACACACTCTTACCTGAAGCTCGAGTCGTCACCCCTCAGGTGGAAATCATCTTCTTCTCCTGCTTTGTCTCTACGGACAAAACCTTCGCCGACAGCACGGCGGAATCCCTACGCGCTCTGGCGCTAACTTCCGTCTTCTCCTGATCTCTCACCTCGGCTGCTCGATTAAATACCCTCCGCGCGAGATTCCAGAAGGTTCTCGTCATTTCGTGGGCGCGATACGCAGCGAAGGTTGGGGAGAGGGCGAGACGGTTCGAATGCTGGCCGCGACAGATGACTCAACCCGGCTGCAACCACGCCCCTTTCCATCTAGAAAATTCGAGTGCTTGCTCGGCCACCGTGGTGGGGTGAGGAGGTTCGTCGGCGAGCCTACGCTTCCGAGAGGGGAGGGTCGCGCTCCCGGGGAATCTTTAGATGTTTGTTTTCTTTTTCCCTTTTTTTATCGTTGACCTCGCGTCGTCACTCTGGCGTTTCGTCGCGAGGAGTTGGCGGCGCGCTCTTTTTGAGCGCTCGTTCTGTGACACTCCCAAAGCGAAGTGACTGTGAGAAGTGTCCCTTGAGTGGCGAAGTATTAAAGATAGTCTTTCTTGGACACCTTCGAAACAAAAATCTTGGTCTGTCAGTCTGTCTGTCAGTCAGTCAGTCTGTCTGTCTGTCTGTCTGTCTGTCTGTCTGTCTGTCTTTCTGTCTGTACATTTGTCTGTTTGTCCACTCCTAACGGTATCGGGTACTTGAAACGGCCGACCCCATCCGCAACGCCCACCAATGTTGCTCAAGATTCAGCGTTCATACTTGTGCAATTGTCAATCGAAAAGAAATAATTGCGCATGTCTAGGGCACCATAAAACACGCATATATTCTGCATGTGCATCTTTTACTAGAAAAGGCATACATAAGTAACTTTAAGTACCGTAGCGCTTATCCCGCTGCGCTGACCATGCATCGCTTGCACGAAAAGGCGAGTATTTCCAACGCTTTGCTAAGACGAGACGGTGGTGGCACCTGCCCGTTGCCTTGCGTTCTACGCCTTATCATCTCACAGATGGGCGCGCACACCCGTCTCAGAGCCACGCGCTTTGTTTTCCAAGAAAACTGCCAGATGGCGCTCATGTCTTACATGTGACGTGACTTGATGCGTTCGTTCGCCTCCTCTGCACGCTTGATGCACTCTAATGCAGCGCCTCCAGAATACCATTCACCAATTTTCTTGTGCAGAACACCAAATAAATGCTTTGTTCACTCTCTCCACACGCAAGACTATCGTCTTTGGACGACATTTGCTGATTAACGTGCAGATACGGGGCGAATTTTGTTCTAGAGTCACGTCACATGGGATCCAAAGGAGTTAGCTTCAAGCCTCACTTTGTGTGAGATTACAAGTTGTTGCTATCGCATTCATTATTTCGCCCTTGCGGTAAAACTGCGAGCTTTTTGTTTCATGCATAGTCAGGCCTCTCCGAATATCAGACAGTCTTCTACTGCTGAGACATATACTGGGCGAAATGCAATACGATTGATTTAGTAATATTTAGGTTCACTTTAGTGAAACCAAGACGGTACATTAGTTCGAAGGATGTGCCTGATAATCAAGTATTGTTGTTTTACAAGGTAAAGTAGCAGACTGCATTTTCTTTTAAATGTGAATCATTTCAGTGCGTACTGCGAGCACCTTTGAAGTCTATCTGCGTATCTATCTATGTATCTCACTATCTACCTAAATATTTAGCCAGTTATGTCTGGGTGCTCTCGTGATCACCTCCCGAACTTGGCGTGACGCGACATCAGTATGGGAGGGTCTCTCTCTCACGTGTGCATTTGAACGCGTAAATGTTAAGAGAAAGTCGACATCGATTAAAGCAAAAAAAAATGGCAGCATATCCACAGAGTGAATGATAGAGAGTGGGGCGAAGCATTCGTCCGTCCATTCGTTCTTGCTTCCGTTTGTCCATGCTTCCATATGTGCGACCGCCCATGCGTCTATCCGCCCGTCCGTGCGTGCGTCTGTTCGTGCGTCCGTCCCTCCGTTCGTCCATGCATCCGCCCTTGCGTCCGTTCATGTGTCCATCCATGCATCTGTCTGTGTGTTCGTTCGTCCATCTATTCAACACTTCAAGTACCACCCTCTCGCATCTTTGTTTCATCATATATTCGCCGTATAAAAGCACCGCCATCCAGCGGACATTCTAAGGACTAAACGAGAGGTGGCACACGCACACTTTCTTACGGCTTACGCTTCGTTTCTACTTCCCACCTTTAACCACCTAGAGTTCATGGTATATACTAGTTCATTGTATTCATGGCACTGTGGCCCAACGCTCACTAAACGTTTCTAAAACCAAGGAGGCTACGCCCAGCGAGTATAACGTAGCAACCCTTTCTTGTCAGATAGTGCTCAATGTACCTGCCAATGGCTACTAATGGGGATTGCAGCGTGCGTGTTAACTAAAAGGTGAATGCTCCTGTCTCTCATTCCCCCTTAGCAGTCATCGGCATCTACATTGAGCATTATATTTAATTGTTCTACAACGCACAGAAGAAATCTCTCACCGGCACCACCTTGGAGGTCAAAATGTTATACTTGTTACACACTACAACGGCTACGAGAGACGAACGGGCGCCGCTATAAGGAGCTTCGCCCCTAAAAACAAGTTACAGGGCCCCGACAGGAATCGAACCTAAGCATTCTGCGTGGCAATAAAATATTCTACCATACTATAGAGCTACGCCAGGCGTCGAAGCAACTTTTCGAATATACCCTATAATGTTCGTGAAAATTCCATTGTGATCGTAGTGCTGCGGTTACTCAATTTTATAAACATTACGTACGTACTCCTATGATACTGCCGTCTCGTCGAGTTAACGTGAATTGCAGTTAGGTGACATCCGTTGAAAATAATCAACTTAGCAGCGTCTAGGGTTACCATCCTCCCGAGCACCAACGTTTCAAATCAGCATATCGCTTCTAGTTTTCTAATACTCATGTTCCTGTTGGCAACCTTGCGCAACTGAAGCAACTGGCTATATAAGCATCTGCGACTGTTCAACATATGTCCGTGCGTGCAACATTTGCACATCTATTTATCATCATTTGATTGATTTGTGGGGTTTAACGTCCCAAAACCACCATATGATTATGAGAGACGAAAGATTTATCATCATTTCATTACGTGTCGCTCAAGGAAAAATTACAACATGGTCACATTCCCTCCGCATGATTTGCATGACGTTGACTCCCGAGTTACGTGGGATCTGTCGTTTTTTTTTTTTTGATAACAAAATTGTAAAGACGTAACAACATGGTTTTATTCAGTTCGATTATTTTCGTTAGAATGATGGTGAAAAAAATTGGGGGATTTTAAAGCTTCGCCTTTAAGAGTTGAATGGGATAGCGATATCCTTATTGCGTACTTGAAACACTTATTCCCGTATTGTAAAACGTCCCTTCACGCACCGCTTCACCTTCACTTGAGAAAGCCGATGGAAGCGCCCTTTCTAGTCACGGCAAGTCACTGCATATCAGTGATAATGTGGTGCGATTCTCGAGCAGCGCAGCGTCATTTTCAGCCGAGCAGTGGCGCAGTGCTCAGTTCTGTCAAGTGAGGGGTGAGAGTCGAGTCGAGGAGCGTTTGTGAATACGGGGGCTAAGCCGATGGTGGCGGAATTGGTGTAGGCCAGTGTGTTCAGATTTGGGTGCACCTTAAAGAACGGCAGGTGATCAGAATTTCCGGAGCCCTTGACTACGGCGTCTCTCATAATCATACAGTCGTTTCGGGACGTCAAGCCCCAAGAATTAGTATAACTATACCATTTTGCACCACACGGTGCTTCTGAATACGCTCGTGATGGCGAAAATCGCGCTCGCGCGGCTTCACTGATTAGTTTGTGGGGCCGTAGAGATGCGAAAGGTGCTTTCATCTTCCAGCGTCGAAACGTTAAGATCTATTCAGCCTCAATGATAGTCAGGTGGTCACTGAGTGAACGTGCGAGTTTCTCCTAATAAGGTTGCGGTAGGGGCTAGGATGGGCACGTATTCATACTTTTGATGTGGTGCCAAGTAAAAGACGCACCGGAAGGAACACGAATAAACACAGGTTCTTGCGCATCACCCCGTATTTTTTCTCGTTCTTTCTGGTCCGTGTCCTAGCTGGCCACGCTCAAAACATCAAGAAGTTTCTCCTATAATCGATGAAGGCAACGTAAAAAAAGGGAAAGAAAAATACGTATGCAGCTTTGGTTACGTGTGGCTAAAGCAAGTCGCTCTTGCAGAGTATCCCATACGTGTTAATGACAGGAAAGCATTACTCGCTAGTGGAGCGTATGTCAGGTTAGCAAATGGCATTGCCAAATCGGATTCGCCGCACTATGGCTCGTGCACGAGTTATTGCTGATGTGTACCTTACAG
>NC_134703.1:126316504-126359004 GCF_043290135.1 Rhipicephalus microplus
CTTTATTCTAGCAGGGATGTATATGCTAGAGAAATTTAGAAAGAATGATCTATACCAGTGTAGCGTGAGCTGTTACTTCTGTTTGGGTCACTTTAGCAAGTAGCACAGCCTGTTTCCTTGCTGACTGTAATTCTCTGCAAAGAGGACTGCCTCCCAAGTGCACGAAGCGAATGACAACGCCGTCTAAGTCATTAAAACAATTTTAACCCACTCACTCACTCACTTACTCACACACTCACACATACACAATCACACAAACGGAAGGCGACAAAAGTGGCTGTAATATTCTAGAAGCTTCTCGCTTAATAAAGAAGCATTAATCCGCTTAATATAAGTAGAACTGGCAGCTCTGAAGCAGCGCGTCACTGCATACCACTTAACTCCGCGAGTTCTTGTGATTCTATGCTCTCGTTCGTCTGGTGCTGCGACTGGATCGCGCCAAAGTGCAGCTGCATCCGACTCCATTGTTGCCTCGCATTATCTACCGAGAATTGGAGATGTGCGGTTGGGGTTGCAATTGTACGCGTTGAGCCGCGCGTTCGCTTGTTTTTTTTTTTTTTTTTCCTTTTCGCTCGCGCCGAAGGCTGGCACAGCTGTGATTCGTGTAGGTGATGCCAAAGGCAGCAGGAGAGAAAAGAAGTGGCTCAACGGATCTAGCAAAGAAGGCGAAATTAAATAAACAGAAAATGTCGAGGAATCAAAGTCGAGGAATCAAAGTCGAGGATGAAGGTGTGACGGTTTAACACTAATTAACACGATGGCCTTAAAACGTCAAGTCCACCAAAAACTGAAGTACGCCATTTCTGTCACGAATGTGACGTCAACAAAAGAGCACGACGGCAGGTCAAAAAGAAAAAAAATACTGTGTTTCGCGACTCTGAGTATCGAAACACGGACTCCACAATTTTCGAGCTAAGGAACCAGGCGCCTGCAACTAAGTGCATGTAGGGTGAACACGTTATAGATAATTCCCATACTTTGGCCCCGATGACGACAACATCTAACAGCGAGTAAGTTGATTCGTTTCGGCACGGCAGGGCGCGGCATAGCACGGCCATGCGTCTAGGCCAGAGAGGCACGGGGCATCCGAAACGCATGCAGCGATTTCGCGCATTTCTTGCATTCACGAATCCGGGCGCGGCACGCTTGACCCGGTTGCCAAAGAGTTATACGGACTCGTAGTGGTATGGTATAGGCAGGTATATAGCAGCGGCTATTATGCTGGTGCAATAGATGCTACGCGAAATGGACTTCGCTTGTCGTTTAACACAGCCGCTAATATATACTTCCTTGTAGGTATAATTCACTTTTGGTGTTACAGATGACGAACATGTTATTAACAATCATTTCTTGCGTTATAATTGAAGTTGAGGCATAACTAGCTATTTGATCAGCAGTACCTCGCTGGAATCGAAGAGGCTATAAATGTCAAGAAGCAAAGAGAGCTGTTTGATAATTAACAAACAATTGAATCGGCTAACGAAATACGGAAATGATGTGAAGTAGATGACAGCTAAATAGAAGAGGCTAACGTAACGAGTCTGTGGTCTGCTATTGATCATGCATGTAAATTAGCTTCAAGGCGTCATGCCATAATGCCAAGCGAGTTCTGTTTTCCTTCCCGCCACATGAGTCACGTTGTGTCTGCGCACGTGTCAACACTGATGTCTGAAACATATATCCCCCTCTTTTACCGACTCAAAATGTATTTATTTCCCTAAATGATTTTGTTGTAACATATCTAGCTGATCTAAAATTAACTGGTGCATTTACCATAGCCTTTATCTTAGTTTATATTGGAAACTTTAGTAGTAACATTTTAACTGATTCAAGACTAGTTGACGCATATGCTAAAGCCTCTAGATCAATTTACACAGGGAACATTGTTCTTTGAATCTTCGATTAGTTTTGCAGCAGGCGGTACACTATACTAAAAACAGGGGAAGGAGTTGTGAAACTCAAATGACATTTCCAAACTGTATCCGTTACTGTGACGTCACGGATTACTGCACAACTGTTCTGTATATTGTGTTCGCTTCCTGTCACAAGTGAATTTTTATAATGTTTGCTGTTTTCTTATATCTATGCACCTCACTTCGAACAAAACACAATGATTCATTGGCGCCGACAAACAAACAGGAACCATATTCCAGCAGGCGCTTTCCAAATGGATGACGTCACGAGGATACTGGGGGGAAATGTTAAAGGTGACACCGTCGCGAATGTGTTTGTCTTATGGTCTTCCTGTTTTCGCGAAGCTGGCGACAATTTTAGGCCTACCGTATTGATTTAGCGATATAATGAAAGGAGAATTAGGCAAAAACCCAAATTGAGCACTTCGGACAAACTGGATTCCCCAATTGCGAAAATACCCTTAGAACATGGTCATGCCCATCCAAACAAATATCTGCATCATTTCGAAGTACATCTGGATTGACAACCTCACGAGCTTTCCTATAGGAAGTAATCTAATTAATTTGACTTTACTTGACCGTCAGTTATTAACTCCTGTGGAGTGCGTGTTTGATGAAATGGACACTTGAAAAGGCGATTCATTTGTTTCTTGCTTCAACTCGTGTGCATATTGAGCGTTTCTCCAAGTCGACCATTGCGCGCGTGTGTGTGTGCGTGTATGTGCGCGTGTGTTCTGTACGTGCGTGTGAGTCTTGCGTGCGTGTGTTGTGTGTGTGTGTTGTGTGTGTGTGAGTGTTGTGTGCGTGTGTTGTGTGTGTGTGTTGTGTGCATGTGTACGTGTGTTGTGTGTGTGTTGTGTGTGTGTTTTGTGTGTTGCGTGTGTGTGTTGTGTGTGTGCGTGTGCGTGTGTTGTGTGTGTGTTTTGTGTGTTGTGTGCATGTGTTGTGTGTGTTTTGTGTGTTGTGTGTGTGTTTTGTGTGTGTGTTTTGTGTGTTGTGTGTGTGTGTGTGCGTGCGTGCGTGTGTGTGTTGTCTACGTGCGTGCGTATGTGTGTGCGTTGTGTGCGTACGTGCGTTTCTGTGTGTGTGCGAGTGTGCGTCTGTGTGTTATGTGTCTGTGTTTAAGTGTGTGTGTGCGAGATAGAGAGAGCGCGCATTGTGACTAACTCACAAGGCGCGTTGAAAGAGGAAAGGAATGACAGGATTGCTTATCAAAACTAAAGAATGGGTAAAAATTACTTAACAAAGCAGCACAGCCAACAGGAACCCAAAGAACAAATAAATGGTTCTAGAGCCATCTCAGAAGTGTAATAACTTACTCACACACGATTGAGTTTTTCTTTAGTGTTCTTTAACGAAATGGTTGTGATAACTGGGTATTGCACCACTTGAAGTAGCTCCCTTCATTTCGCATTCATATACAGCCTAAATTTGTTGGTGTCTCACACAGTTATATTCGTGTGGATCTCTCTGCCATATTCGAACTCCTGCCGTGTTAGTGTGAAAACCACAGCTATCCAATATGCCTCCTGATCTTTTCAGTTTCCGTCAGTGTCTTTCTATCTTACTCGTCTGTTGCCTTGCGCGAAACGCTTCCTGTTGCAACACGTCTCACCTTATTACGCGCTGCCGCTTCCCGGATGACTTTTCTTTTTCCTCTATCATTTTTTCTGCCTATCCAGCTTTGCAAAGGAGTCTGCGGAAAACCGGCAATCGCGCCGCAGTCTGCGCTCGTGACATTTAGCACTGCTTTTCTTTTCAGGTCGCATTCCTGCTGCGACGACTGCCGTCGTCGTCTTACTTTTTTTTTTTCCTGCCACGAGGCTTATACTTGGCTTAGTGGTATACAGCCGGCGCCTCTGAAAAGCTGCTTCCGAGTGCATGCGCTGTAACATCTACGTGTACTATTTTCATCTATATATACATTTCTCTATTAATTTTTTTTCTTTGAGTTTCATGTTCGTGCACATATACACTTCGTTAGCAGTGTCTTCAACGATTGAACCCGTTCTGCATTTATACACGTAACTTCAGATAGTGCAGGGGCTAAACGTTTGTTCAGGTCCCGCTTAGAGCACTGAATATAACCGGGAAACCAGACATTTTTCGTCTGGTTTCTTGGAAACAGCTAGAATTCAACCAGGACCTCATTAAGAGTGGCGGAAGACTGAACATAATACAGGTGCCATGTCTTGTTACATGTCGTATTGAATTTAAGGGGCTGACGTGTCAATGTTTGACTTCGTTCTGCGTAAGATTTATATGTAAATTTCTTGCGTAAAAGTATTCCTATAACTGCGTAAGCTAAAATGTTCTCCAATACTCGACGTCTTATAACGCATTGGTTGATCAATTATGGTGTTTAAAGTTTACGTTAAACAAAATCACTTTTCGAACTAAGCAAGAACGAAATTGTGAGGCTGTCAATATTATGCTGAGAATTCGGTACTTCTACTCGGTTTTTGAAAACGTTATATAAGAGATCTAGACCACTTAATAATTGCGGGGTCCGGGAGGGGTCAAGTTATGTGTTTAATTTGTGTACCGTCTAGCCTTGTTCAAGTACTGATGACACATGGTTTTTCATAATGAAATTCGCCGAATTTATTTTAATGTTCGTATACCGTACGCAACAGTGCGTGCTGTTATTTTATCTTTCAAATTCAAATAGGTGGCCTTCACATTAATTTATTCTGATGAAAGAACAGAGTATCACAGCAGTTAGGCTGTTCCCAGCAGAAGAAATTAGCCAGATTTGATAGGTTTTGAAAGGTGCTGGAAACACGATCATTCATTTTAGAATTGCGAACTTCGTTTGCCTTCTCATGTCACCCACGACTATCACCGAATGTGAAATGTAAAAATAAAAAAAAAACCGTCCCAAGGAACTTTTGTAAAGGAATACCCCAACTCCGTTTTTTTTTTCCTTCTAAACAGAACTAATTAGCATCCATCGCAGCCTGGCATACGTGTGCAAAGCCGTATACGACATACATGCGTGCACATAAACTCAAGTACATGTTAACGACATTTCACTGTTCCTGCTGCTTGGAAAGACGCATCAATAAAATATTACACGACTAGCTGGAGAGGCCGGTCTATGACTGCGATTAGTTTGGCTCCTTCGAGATATTTATACAAGCCTTCAATGTTGCGTTTGTTTACTCGGTCGCACGTGTGACGACCTATGTATTGACGCACGCCGTCAACGCATACATTTGTACATGCAACTAAATCCTGCAGAGTGTTCGCACACCGCGTGTCTATAATGAAAAGCTTACCGTCGAATTCCGCAATGCACTTCATGAACTTCGTAACTGCATTATATACGCACACGGCACGCCGTTTATAAAGAACCCAGATATAACGCATGCAGTTTTAGCTTTGTTTGTCAAGGACTCGCGCATATGACCCGATGTTTGAAATGTATCCTTGCAATAGAGTACAGGATCAATTGACTCACGTTAGCGGGAAAGCGATGTCTGGTTCTGACATAAACCGGCGCGTAACGTGGTAGAGGTTTGTGCCAGTAAGCAGCAATCAGTAAGTCATGATTTTACGCAAGGGCACATTATCGCAAGTATACACTCTTAGAAAAAAGGTGGTAGTACTTGCTAACTTTGGGGTAGTAATGGTTTGTCACATATGTTACAACCCTGGTAGTAAGCGCAGCTAGTAACAGCGAGAGTGATAACAGTTACTACCTCTGCTGTTACTACCAGCAGTTAGTAACTGTTACTACCCTAGCCGTTACCATCCATTGGTAGTAACTTTCAAAGTTTTAAAGAAAAAAGTAGTAATTGATACTGCGTAGTTCATTCATTTTGGCATATTATTACTCCACTGCTGGTGTTGGCTAATCAATGTCTTATGACTAGACAAATTCGAGTAAGAAGCGGGGTGTGCCATGATTGCGAAGAATGTATAGACTAACCAAGTTCCCTATTTTTTACTTAAAAAAAAACAAGTTCCCTATTTTTGACGTATACACGTTCCAAGAAGTATAGCGTGGGGTATATATAAAGCCCCTACTTCGCAGGGGCATGTCTGGCACAAGGGAGCACTTGCGTTTCAAAATAAATTATAACAAATATAAACCTCAAGCACTATATTGTACACCTGGTTACGTGTGTTTGGTGACGTAGCACAATACTTTTAATCAGCCGTACTTATGAAAAATTATATCATATATTTATCTATTATAAAATGGCCACAAAAAGGCAATATGTACAGTGGCCGGAACAATGTACCGAACTCATTCTCAGTGCATTTTAATGCTTCACACGACTAATATATCAGCGTTTAAAAGATAATAATAGTTTAGGGGTATGACGTGCCAAAACAATGATAATATTTGGAGACACGCCGCAGTGGATTAACTGTGACTGTCCGCGAGGCTAATTGTGACCATCTGGTTATTTTGATCTGCCGGTCTTGTTAATATGTGCTCTAACTTACGTTTGTTGGTATTGTCTATTACGATACGTGTAGCACTTGCTTATGGTTCGTAAACTTGTACTTCTTCGTTTCGACAATATCAGTGTGATGTTTACATATCTCGGTTGAGTAATTTAAAACAAAATGTATTTTCTTTATCCATGGATACCGTCTGCGTCCTTTTCCCTGTAATTAATATACGTCGAGACGATTCCTCTCGTAAACTATTAGAATCGCTTTCACACACTATTTTGGAATAGATAGTAAATAAAGATAGCAAAAGAAAGATAGCAAATTTTGAAATAGATAGTAAAGAAAGATAGCGAAGAGGTAGTAACGGGGTAAGAAAGGTAGTAATGGCTGCAGTAACTACCTCTTTCATTTCAGTTACTAACTGTTTACTAACGTAGGTAGTAAAGAGGTCGCAAAAAGTTAGTAATGGTTGCAGGTAGTAACTGTTTACTAACGTAGGTAGGAAAGAGGTAGCAAGAGGGTAGTGACGCTCGAAGAAATGTAGTAACCGCTGCCGTTACTACCTATTTGCTTGCAGTTGCTACCTTTTTACTAACATTTTTTAAGAGTGTATCTATTGGATGGCGCAATACACGAAGCTTATCTTTGGTTAGTTAATATGCGAGACAGAAAAAGTCGTCCTATTGTGTTCTTTTTTTTTTTCCTGCAGTGTATGACGTACGCCTCGTATTGGTACTTATTTACAGTTTCCATCCTATTCATGGCCCGTACGTTGCTGAGAATGCAGGGCAGTATAAAATAATAGATAATAAAAGACAATGTAACGTCGCCCCATTCTCTTGGAAGTACAGTTTGTAATTTTCTGCATCAGAAAAATTATTGAATGAGAATAGTATTCAAGATCGAGCAGCAAAGATACCATATGTATGGGTTTCAGGCAGAATAATGAAATTTGTCTTGCAAACAATTGCCATATTGAAGTCGAGTGGAATAAATTATAACGTCCCTCCACCTTAACTGAATTACAGTGCACGCAACGGAGAAACAAACGAATGTAGGGACCAAAGAATAACGACACCACTTTAGGTTCTCCTCGATGCGATACTTTAACGTCGAGGAAGCGACGATATCATTCGCTTTCAGAAAAAAAAAATTAAACTTTCATTCATCTCCACAAGTATGCATGGTCTGCTAGTAATCTCTTCGTTCTCTCGCTGTGACCAATCACGTAGCGAAAGAAAGAAATAATAGGAGAAAAAAAAGATACGTAAATGACGGGCGAAGATGGAAAAGGATCTCGATTTCGCATGAGAAGGCGAGAACAGCTGGTCACTCACTGCGTTGAAAATGACCTTCGTCCAGCCGCCGTCCGTTAAGTTGTCGCGGTCGTCTTTATAGCCGAGAGCTACCCGGTTCGTCGCATCGTGGCGTCAGCACGTCTTGACGAAGGGGCGGCGTTCTGAAGACTACGCTCGGCGATCGCACCTCGCGAGGCGTATCTATATGCCTCTGGTTGCAGCTTGTGGGGCCACTTGGGTTCGCTGGTGCACCGAACAAACGCGCATGCGCGTTGCACACGCGGGCAGAACACTGCACAGACGACCTTATTTCTTCCGCTGCCGAAGCAGCAGCAGGTTAAAACAGAGGCGTGCACATCTGACGCGCGTCGTGGTTTCGCCGTCGTCGACGCCGCTTAATCCTCCAACGCAACACGCGCGCGCAGCACAGAGCCCGGCAGGCAGCGCGACCGACTCGCCGTGACGTAACGGGCAGGGAGTGTCTCGAGTGCCGGATCAACTCATGGCGGCGCGCCAGCAACCGTGTGTGCGCGATCGCGCGGCAGCCACTCGCGCGAGGCTGCGATTTCGGCCGGCGATGCATCTGTCTGTCGCGTTGTTCCCATTGTCAACGCGCGGCTGCTGCATGCTGTTGCACCTGCATCGTTCGCGCGCAAGGCGGTTTGTATACGTTCTCGGCGCGGATCGCGTCAGGTCCTCGGTGCTGGAAGGGGACGCGACGATGTGCTCGCGCGGTCAGAACAGCACGCGCATGTGCATACGCCAGCACAGTCGTGAAAAAAAAAAAAGATGTGTGAAGTTGTTGAGGTGTATAACGCGCAACTGCAGGTACGACTTCCCGATCTCCTATACACTCCCCTCACTTCAATGGGATAAAAATCTGAGCTGTGGTATCAGACTCGATCATTAAAAGCAGCAGCAACAATAAAGACTGGTGATTGCCCGCGAAGCAGACACACGGACAAAAGCTCCTTCAATGCATTTTCGGGTTATGACACCTTCATTTTTAGTTATGACACTGATTCAACAGAACAGAGACCTGGAGACTTACAAAGAGGGTTGGTTCAGCTTAAATTGAGGACGACGCAGCGAGTAATGGAAAGGAAAATGGTAGGTGCGGATGAGTGGCGTCGTCTGGTGTCGTCTTTCGAACTATTGCGAGAAGGAGGGAGTGGAACCGCCATTTTAAGAGGCAAGAAGAGAGCACAGTGGATCAGGCAACAAACCGGGGTTAAAGATATCATAGTTCGAATCAAGCAGAGGAAATGGACATGTGCCGGGCATGTAGTGCGCAGACATGATGACCGCTGGTCGCTAAGGGTAACTAACTGGATTCCCAGAGAAGACAAGAGCGTTGGGGGGAGACAGTAAGTTAGGTGGGCAGATGAGATTAAGAAGTTTGCGTCTATAAAATGGCAGAAGCAAGCACAGGACCGAGTTAACTGGCGGAATATGGGAGAGGCCTTTGTTCTGCAGTGGACGTAGACAGGCTGCTGCTGCTGGTGGTGGTGGTGGTGATGATGATGATGATGATGATGATGATATCATAATGAAATTCCGTTGCTGTGTTTACTCTATACTGACTTTCACGCTGAACAGGCTGATCACAACAGCATAGTAAGTCTCGAATACATTCTCTGCTGGTGCAGCATCCTCGTATATACAGACGTTCTGAAATTCCACTGACATGATACCCCACTCACATCAATCCGTCCCCTGAGTTACTCAGCAGCGCAATGTCCTCGGTGAAGCGCAGGTCACTTAGGTGTTCTTCTATACATCTTATCCATAACTTGTCCCATGCATTCTAGGCCTCTGAAAACCCCCCTGTAAGCACGCAATAAATATCATTTCGGAGGTCGTATTCCCTTGTCTAACACCATTTATTGGTGTTCTGTCGCTTTCTTTAAGAAGCACTATGGTGTCTGGTGATCGTCTGTATGTTTCTTCATGATGTTTATATATACTACGTCGAAGCCCTGATTCCGCAGTTTCTACATGAGTCCTGATATCTATGCTGAATCAAATGCCGTCTCGTAATCTATGAAAGCTATGTATAGTGGCTGGATGTACTCTCAACATTTCTCTATCATGATAGTATGAATGTGGTCGATTGTTGAGTAGCCTGTTCGAAATCCTGCTTGATCCTATGGTTGATTGAATTTTAATGTTGTCATAATTGTGTTAGCAATTACCTTTGTAAATGGCTTGTAAAAGAGGGAGAGCAAGCTGGTCGGCCTGTAATTTTTCAAGCCCTTGTCGTCCCCTTTCTTATGGATTGAGATGATGTTCGCATTCCTCCAAGATTCTGGTACCCTCCTCGCCAGAAGACACTTCATAAACAGGGTGGCTAGTTTTCTGACACAATCTGTCCTCGGTCTTTCATCAGATCTGTTGTTACCCGATCCTCAAATCTTAGACTCACTTCAATCAACTCAATAACACCAGCTCACTCGGGTTACCAGCCGCCACTGTATCCATCGCATGAGCCCGCTACATAAATGCAGCTAAATAAAACGCCGTGAAATCTAGGTCCGACCTAGGCCGTGCGTAATCAATCATATCCTATTTGATTAGGTCAAGGAGAACGAATGAACGTTTTTTTTCTTTGCTACTCTAGAAACAGTAAATCAATATACACGGAGTAAAATAATAATCTTGTTGGCTTTGCCAAAATCTAAGAAAACCTAAGAACTTGACCGCAGTACTATATAGAATTACAGCACCTCCTGGGCAGACGCTGGTGAGGAAATGGCCCAACGTGGCTCTAAAATAAGGAACAAATAAACGCTTACAACATTAAAATAGAATGAGACAATAGAGAATACGTTAGCGTGGAAGTATGGCAATACTATAACCCATAGAAAAAAATACGTAATCGAACTTTTTGAAAACGGTAGGATAATGAATTTATACGAGTAACATCCACAATACACGAGGAAAGGCGTAAACAAAACAAACTCTTGATCTTATTTATACTTAATGAAAAGTGGTACTTAAATGTCATACGTGATCATGGGGATCGGTGAAAATTGGCCGTGTGCCCGTGGAAACAACACAGTACCTTTCTTGTTAATCAAGTATTGGACGAGCTCGGCCCCTATTACGTGACCGTTGTACGCAGGAAGTTCACTATAAGAGCTAGCGAACGTCATTTTAAATATGTATACATTTCCGCTACCGCAGTCAGTATCGTGACTGTTTTGCTCGCAGTCAGATATACTAGAATCAGGTGCACGAAGTGAAAAAAAAATGTCCTCAAGTTATGTAAAAACAAAAAAAAATTCCAGCCATGACGAAGCACATTTTATCACTTCGCCTTCTGGAACACCTGTATTTTAAACGAGTCGGGATCAAGTTGACTGCAGCGGGAGGTGAGGGAGTAGCGGACGCCGGCGCCTCTTCTTTCACTCTTCTCCAACGCAACATTCTTTCCATCCTTCAGTAGCGCCATTTAATACGAGAACAACGAGATCGGCCTCGTCTACGCGCTCGTGTAAACGCTCGAACGAGGCAAACGCGAAACCGGACTCGCAGCATGCAAAACGTGCCTCCAATCTGTGCGTGCCGCGAAGCGGCGGCTAAAAGAGAATGAACGCAGCCCGGCTGGAGCGCTTATTATTTCCTTTTTTTTTGTCTTTTTTTTCTCTCACCGAACGCGGCAGCGCCTGTCGTTGTTGGGGCGTTCGCGCCTCTGGGACGGGCCTGCGCAGCGGCGGCACCGTCGACGTGCATTCTCATTATATCCCCTCCATCTTCATCTCTCCCCTCCCTCCGCCGCCCGCTTCCATGCTGTTGCTGCCGCAAGACGCACAGCTCTCGGCAGCTCCAGCATCTGCATGCACAACCCTCTCCTCTCGTACAGCGGTTGGCGACGCCTTTTCCCGTTCCTTCGAGTTGGCAGCCAAAAGCTTCAGCACGTGTTCCTTTTTCTTCCCGTCGCTTCCTTTTTTATTTCTTTTGGCGCACCCGGAGAGAAATCGATGATTCCATTTTCGGGACGCCGTCGCCGCTGGTATAGTACAGTGGCGGCGTCGGCGCTATTCCCTCTCTCCCCTCTTCCCCTAGCCGCAGCCCCTGGTCTCCCCAACTTCTCGGGATAGTTTTCGGGAAGACTCGCCTGGTGTAGGGAGCGCCGTGGTGGAGAGGGTGAAACCTCGTTTGAATTTCAACACCACGAGATTGGAGCGGCGGTGGCGGCCGCACCATAGCGACGAGCTGTCTTGTTAGGATAAAGCGCTCCAGAAACCCCATCCAGATCTCTCCCGACTCACCTCCTCCCCCTTTTCCCCCTTGTACTACTGCGTCCCAAGCGCGTTCCCTTTTTCCCCCTCATTGCCGAGCGGGAAGAAATTGCGAGCTCGGCGCGCGTGTGTGCGTGCGTTCGGTGAATGCTCAAGCGTGAGCACCCTCGGAATAATGCCGCGCGCGCCGGAACGCCTCTGGCGTAATGGGCACGTCCCCCTCGTGTTTCCCGTCAGCCGGGGGGGGGGGGGGGGGTGCGCGAGGCTTCCTACTCGGGCGCATGCGAGCCGGCGCGTTGCCGACGCGTCCATGGCGGCGGCTGCCGCGACGTGAGAGCACTTTGCGCGGGCGCGCCTACCCAACAACGCTCCTCGCGATGAGAAAAGCGCGGACGCGTTTGTGTGTTTGGACGCGCGGAGCCCGCCGCTTCTACCGCGAGTCGGTGTTACGTAAAACTGGCCCGGAGGAGCTTTCGATGGATTGCGGGGATTTATGCGGATGTCCTCCGTGGCAGTATGATTAATGACGGTCAAACCTTTCTCGTTCTCTCTCTTTGCTAAAAATGTGTAAATAAACGAACGTGAAGGCAGAACTGGTCCCCCCCTCGTGTCTTGGGCACCTCCTGGGCTGACTGCTAGGCGCCGGTGCTTGTTTGGTGCGCGACGTATTGGCCCAACGTTGCGGCTTCCCCTGCGCGGCAAGAAAATGGACGATAAGAGAAGCCTTCGGGATCCTGGATGCCACGCGAGAGGCCGTTTTGAGTTCCTGGCCACGGGCTAATCACGCTGTTATTTTTATCTTCCTCCTCGGAAAGGTGTAATCACCTGAACCGCCGCTCTTTACCTTGCGGTTTAGAACGAGTAGGAATTCAAAAGTGGCTCGACTTTTTTTTTACGTGCAGCTGGTTATCCATCGAAAAATGTATATATAGTACCTCGGCTTGTGTATACGTTACCTTGGTAGTTCAGTAACTCTATTGATTGATATGTGGGGTTTAACGTCCAAAACCACTATATGATTCTGGGAGACGCCGTAGTGGAGGGCTCCGGAAATTTAGACCACCTGGGGTTCTTTAACGTGCACCCAAATCTGAGCACACGGGCCTACAACATTTCCGCCTCCATCGGAAATGCAGCCGCCGCAGCCGGGATTCCAACCCGCGCCCTGCGGGTCAGCAGCCGAGTACCTTAGCCACTAGACCAACGCAGCGGGGTGTCAGTAACTCTAGACACCTTCTCCTCCCACTAGATGAATTCGCTTTTGCGCTGCCAATTCCTAGCTTCCTGGTTAGCCCAGTTGGTAGAGAGACCACCCCAGACAGGCGTTGGTGCGGGGCTTGAACACCGGACAAGGATTAATTTTACGGCAACTTGATAATCTTTTCTTTCTGAGAAATCCGGACGCATTTCTCTGTGCCTTCGGGCTACAAACGGGTGGTTGCTTTCTTTCCCTTTTCTAACAATTCCGCCACCTTACGGATTCACCTTACGGATTCCGTAGCACTCATCTTCATTACTCCTTGCCTCTTATTTTCTTCCTTCCTTTTCCACTCCCCATTCGAAACAGATTTCTATGTTTTATACTTTATTTCATAGCCCGTACGGGATCTTTTCCCATTGAGATTGTAGTCGGCCCCCCTCACAGTGATTTCAATGGATCATGATTGTGGAGTTCGCGTCATACATGGCTGTCTGCATTTGAGCTCCTGCTCTCTCGATGTCCGCAGATCAGTGGGCGATGCGTGATATTTCTTATGACACGTTCACAGGGTTATATGGAAACCGAATTATGTTCATATGTGGTGTAGTTTAAGCCTAACGCCCCATTTCTTTTTTCAAGTTTGCTTTTTATTACGAAACCTGCAACAGCTTAAACACCGTACCCGCAATAAAATAAAATTTTATCCCGAAAGATGTTTCCAGAAATACGCAAGATGTAACCAAGTGAGACTGTCAGTAAAGCATACTAAGTTACAGTGAACATTACTGACAAATTAAATGTTTCTGCACACTGATTGAGCATCGTAGATCGTTTCACTCCTTAATTGAGATAAGTAATTGCGCTTGACAATCGCACACCTCATTCATGCTATCAAACGGCAAACGCTGACGTCGCAAGCGTACCGCTGCGTTAGTGAAAACCATTCGTTCCGCATTCCCGCTTCATTGTGGCACCCTTCGTTCACTTGTTTTGTTGACGCTTTTGTCGTTAGCACCTAATTACGACAATAGAACTAGTCCGGTACAACTCTTTGTCATAAAATACCAAGAGCGGATTATAACTGTGACAGAGCTTTCACGGGTTACGTTAGAAACTAAATGCCATTTTAAATGTTTGCGTACAGGCTCATCAAAGAAGTGCTCTCAGTGTTTTCCTCTTCAAGAAGTTCTTCTCTTAACGATAGTACCTCTCGTTCCTGCTATCGAACAAGATAAATGGGCTGCTGCAAATGCAAAAAGTGTTCTTTCTTTCCCAATTTCTGTTTTCATTTACATGATATGCAAAATGTGCACTGAAACTGCGATAGCTAAAATATATAATAATGCTGTTATATGTCAAATAAGCCATTAAATGTGTAACAAAATGCATGCAACGCGCTCCATTTTTTATCTAATCTCGTTATGATTATTCTCTCCTCCCCGCCTCCCTCATTTTTTTTATTCGCCCCTCTTAGTATAACCTTGTCCATACATACATACATACATACATACATACATACATACATACATACATACATACATACATACATACATACATACATACATACATACATACATACATACATACATACATACATACATACATACATACATACATACATGCATGCATGCATGCATGCATACATACATACATACATACATACATACATACATACATACATACATACATACATACATACATACATACATACATACATACATACATACAGACAGACAGACAGACAGACAGACAGACAGACAGACAGACAGACAGACAGACAGATGGATGGATGGATGGATGGATGGATGGATGCATCCACTCATCATCATTCACTCCGTGGATATGCTGTTTTTTTGTCTTATTTTGACGTCTGCCGGATTACAAACGTTGTCACGACGCGATATTCCACTGACTGAATCATTTGAATTAATTCTAACCGAAACTCACATTCATCTGCCTACCATAGAGAGGTTCATCCGTATGTCACAAACATTCACAGTCTGTAAACTCTTAGAGCTGTTTATCTTAAGGCACTCTACAAATCGTGTTGAAAAGGGAACAAAAGATGGTATCATCTATTCAGCATGGTTTCTGTGAAAGAGCTTCTAGAGGCGCACAACTAATAGAGCTTGTCCAGAATATGGAGCCAAGTATTGATCTACAGAATTAAATTGACGTATTTTTGCTAGAACATTCAAAACTATCGATTGCATATTAGATAATGGAACAATTTGTGAACTAAACTTACCTCGGGAAAAGAACCTATCTTAGACTGGGTTAAATACTTTCTCGCTAAGAGCATTTAACTTGCAGTACATAGCAATACTGAATTAAACCTGGCGTATGATCCTGAGTACCACAAGGAACTCTTCTGGCTCCTTTTTTATCTTTCATGTATATTAATGATGTGTCCACTGAAATTCCTGCCAGTGTTAGACTTCTTGCACAGCACTGTGTTTAACGGACAAGGATCAATTCTTATAATTACTATAAAATTTTGAACGAACTTTCATCATTAGACTAAATATGATGTGATGACTGGCAAATGATTCTAAGCAATGTGCAACTGCTTTATCAATTCCGATTAAAAAAAGTCTATGAGAATTAAACGACACTAGCTATAACGGCCCATATAACGCACAGTGGAGATATATAAGTATACCGTGGCCTAAAAGTCGATAGATGAAGAATCTTTGAACACAATGTGTCGCTATAGAGTCAACGTTTCGAAAAGCGCATGGCACTTGCTGACGGAGTAATTTCGACAACCTAGAGATATGTAAACAGTACTTCAACCTAAGTAGACTGGTGACCTTGCACTTCCATTTTGTTGACAATTTGGGCTGAGTGAGCGTGTCACTTAACAATCGCAGCTGCAGTCCACGATACTTTAGATTAGGTACAGATTGAGCCTGGCGCAATGAAAATTTTAAATTGAACACGGGCTAGTGTTGCGCGTTCGTTGTCACATTCGCTGACTATTGCAACTGTAACGGCTGTAATGCACTTTTGTTTTCTCTGCTGCATATCCACGTTACACAACAACGACGCCAGGGCAAAGTGTCGCCCGAAGTTTTGTTTTTTATTTTAAAAATGCGATAAAAGAAAGGAGGAGAAGCGGAAGCCAATTAAGTAACACCTTCTGTTTTTACGCAAGTCATTTTGCTTATATTCTTAGTGCAAACTTGAAAAAAAAAGGACCTGCGTGGAAGGCACAGCACAGTCACAGCGAAAGCTAGAAGAGCGGTCTTTCAGAGCCTTTTCAAAACAGTTATTGGGTAAGTACTGCAAGCACACTTGCTTGATGCCCACTAGGGCATTAATAATAAATTTTTGGGTAGTAGGCCAGCATTCGCTATGCTATTTTTCGTCATTTTTCGGAGTAGCGTGTTATCCGCTAAACACTTGCAAGGAATGACGTGCCAATTGTTCTGACGACGACGAGAAATTATGGCTGAAGTGGGTATGCGCCGTATTTAACAGGAAAACAAGAACAAGCTTTTGTAATGGCTTGGAGCATTGGACAGCCCACTCGTTACGCTATTCGCATTGTGCAACGACTGGTTGTTCTTTCACTGTTCTAAAACGCTTTATAAGTCGTATTACCGCGATTGCTTTCCCGACATCAAGCCTGCCCAAGGCAAGTTTGCCCCCAAGCCACAAGCACCGGCGTAGCTCAGTGGTAAAATATTGGGCCAGTATCCAGTGGATCCGGATTCGAGCACCAGTGTATTCTTGGTGATAGGTTTACCAACAAGTCACAAGCACCGGTGTAGCTCAGTAGTAGAATACTGGGGCTGGCACCCAGCAGACGTGTGTATCGAGCCCCACTGTGTCTTTAGTGCTAATTTTTTTTCTAATTTCGTGCGATGTGGTTTTGGACACCGGCGGCGGCGGCGGCGGTGGACAACTGCGCGTGACCCGAGTTGTGATCTCATAACAGTTAGCTGTAAAACGAAAATCACCAGCCTTGCGTGGTACACGCAGCACAGTCGCAGTGAAAGCTAAAAGAGCGGTCTTCCTAGTAAGGCAAAGACGGGTTTTATAAAACCCGTCGTAGACTGTCTTGGGACAACCATTACAACTATCTAAGGTTAGCGCTTCACATCTGTAAGGCATTATGCGCACTGTATTTGGGCAGTAGCTGATGACTGTGAATATTCAAAGTTACGCTCTTTGTAATAAGCTGAACAGAATTCAATGACCCAGTCATTGTGCAGTTGGAATTTTGTGATTTGTGGTTGTTATTTGGCTCTTTGAACACGATATAGTATGCATGAGATATGTTCACGTGATTTCTCAACCGACGCAAGGCCTGTGTGAAGTGGTATCAAGCACTGGCGTAGCTCTGTGGTTCATCTTTTTTTTTTTCATATTTCGCGGCATACCGGTTTCGGACATCGGCGGCAGCGGTCGTCCACGGCACCATAATGAAGAGTTCCGATCTCTAAAGACGACCGGACGACGCGACCGCTTATAAGCGTGCTATGTACAAGGTCACATCTACACACACGTTGCCCTTCACTTCTCTCTCTCTTCTCCTTTAATTCCCTTACCCCTTCCCCCAGTGCAGGGTAGCAAATTGGACGTGCGTCTGGTTGACCTCCCTGCCTTTCATTTCTTCCCTTCCTCCTCCTCCTCGTAAACTCACGACGGCTTTTGCTGTAAATAGAGCTACGGAATGTAACGCCGTTACATGTGGTGTTTCTTAAACATGATGATTATGTCGAAGTCAGTGCCGCAAACTGACACATGCAGCAATTATCTTCTTTTTCATTTTTTTCCCTCACTCTGTCCCTTTTCCTTGTACAGGGTGACCAACTGGAGATTCCCCTTGGCAAAACTGCCCGCATTTTTTTGTTACTTTCTCTCTTTCTCTTTTGGACAATGGCTGATACACTACTGTCATTTTTCCTTAAGGTCATTGGTACCTTTGAATGCAGTTCCTTTTTCTCCGAAGTTTGGCTTTGGTAGGCCTACTTTATTTGAAGAAATAAAATGTATTATTATTATTGTTATTATTGTTAAGATTATTATTATTATTATTATTATTATTATTATTATTATTATTATTATTATTATTATTATTATTATTATTATTATTATTATTATTATTATTATTATTATTATTATTATTATTATTATTATTAAGCGAGGTACAGGTACCCATTTTTTTCAGTTTTTCGTGGTGCGTCATCGTCTTTTCACCGGATGTAATCGAGTACATAAATAGACAGCATCGATGGCTATATGCCTACATGTCTTCTCGGAAAACGATATTCAGTATTATTATTTTATTTTCGCTGCAGAACTTTGTGATATGGAGTAGCCGAGGCAATAGGCACCTCAACCTCTCCACAGCAAAACAGTTAAAACAGAACAGAACAGAGCAGATATTCAGTCGTCGGATGTATGTGCCCTATTTCTGGCCGCCCTCCAAGCGTGAATACGTCAATGCGCCGCGAAGGCTTAAGCACACTACACGTGTAAAGATATTCATGTCTTAATTTAGGAAGACTCAAGTATACGTTTACGTATCTGCCATGCAATTATGTGCCGTAGACTTCTCGTTGACATTCTATGTATCACTAATGCACCTCATGCATCGTTGTCACCTTCCTGATGCAGACAGCTGTCTGGCGACGGTCCCGCGCTTGCGTCATCCCCACATACTGCAGACTCATAGCTCGCCAACAATCTGTACGACACTCCGATTCTTACATGATACATCGTGTTACTGCAGACTCATAGCTCGCCAACAATCTGTACGACACTGCGATCCTGACATGATACACCGTGTTCGATGTGCAGTATTTTTCAGCACTATTTTTCTTCGTTTGATTCAGATGGCTATGCTTTCAGGGGCTGGATGCCACCTGTAGCGAGGCTGAACCGTAAAGGCTAAACGGCCATGGAAGGCAAAGACGGAGACTGTTCGGCACGAATCGTGGATTTCTGCAAGAGCATAGGCGCTCGCGGGGTTCTAAATTGAAGGGATGGGGGTTGTTGAAGTGGGTTAAGTTTCACTACAGTGACCCTTTTCCCTCCGCCATCATTTGAAGAACTTGCGATCCGAACGCAGTGTTAAGATGCTGTATTAGGTGAGGTGACCCCTCTCCCTCCTGCTGTCACACACCTGCGTACGAGGCCTCTTTCTGTGCTGAGCCGGGTGGGAGGGGGAGGAAGACAAGGGGATTGAAAGAGTGGGAGGGCACATTAGAGTGAGGAGCGGGCTGTCTAAACGTGGGGAAACCAGTGGTAAATGTTACGGGACACGCGATGATGCGACACGACTGAAATCAGTTCCCACCCGTTGCCCTATAACATAGTCTTTACTAAAAAATTGTAGTCTGCAGTATCTGTTTGTCCACCTAAAAGTTGATCATTAGACTCGAGAGAGTTGTAATTTGGGCTACTTGTAACATAAATCCATATTTGTACGAAACGCGAACACGAGATGAGAGACTAGACTTGTCTGTATAGCTCTTGTTCATTCTCTCTTTCTTGGACGTAGTACCATAATTATTGCATTGATTAGGATATACAAGCCTTACGCGCTATTCTACGTGATGCGAGCTGGGAGAGGCGACACAATCGCGGCCCATGGCTAATCACTTCGGTCGCGTGTGCGAGTCACGGAATCGCTCCTGGTGCTTCAAAAAGTGGGCAGGCCTCAACGAAACCTTGTAAACAACGCTTTTGGGCACATATGCTTCAGTGAGTTCACGTATCATGCGTGTATATGTGTGATCACTATATATAGGGCAGTTATCACTCGGCAGCTGGTACCACAAGGCCAGTGAATCAACTTGGCTAACAACTCCAGTACATCATTCGAGTTTCTGTTCTGTTCTGTTCCGTTTTAACTTTCTTGCTGTGGAGATGTCGAAATCTGTATTAACTCGGCTACTCTCTATCTCCATCTCTCAGCATTAAGTTTAAATTTTCTTTCCCATCTTTCTTCCCCATTCCCCATTCCCCTAGTGCAGGGTAGCAAACCGGATGCTCCATTTTCTGGATAACCTCCCTGCCTTTCCCTCTTTTTATTCTCTCTCTCTCTTCACATCTACAATAGATTCTTTATATTTTTACATTAGTTAAGATTTTCACATATACATTAGAGCCTGTGCCCCACAAACTTTTGTCGTCGGCTGCATACGCCTGTGATTACACGATCAGGCGAAGCTCAATCAGCAGTGGCGGGGCATGGTGGCTGCTGAAATGAGGCGCGAATGCAGGTCGCGACAAACGCGCGACTCCCAAGGCCTACAAGTTCGAGACGCCCGTAAACAAAAAGGCTCAAGTCTCGTTAAAACGGGAGGAGAGAGGCTGAAAGAGGTGATAGATAGAAAAAAAAATGTAGGGAAGAGAGGGAGCGTATAGTACGTTGGCGGGAGAGGGGATATCTAGCCGAGGAGCAGCAGCCAATGGCACAAGTGAGGAGTAGCGGACGGCGCACAGTCACACAGCCTGCAGAGCCCGCAGCCCGAACTGGGGGCCGAAGTTCACAATGAAAGCCGGTGTGCGTGCTCGCCCGGCATCCCCCAGCGCGGCCCAATCCATAACTGTCAGGCTCCGCGAGGGGAGCATTATATTTAGTTTCTCTCTTCCGGGGACTTCAACGCAGTTGACGAAGAAAAAGAGGAGGGGAAGGTTTTCCAGGGACATCGCCCACAGGGCCAGGTGTTTTGAACCGTCGCCAGGCATGAGACGACCCCCTTGGAAAGGCAGCGTGCATGAGCGTAGCCGGCCGCCTCCGCCTGTGCGCGCACGTTTGAGTCCAACTATGCGAGCAGCACCGGACGGATGGACGGCACGGCTTCTGCTCGGAACCTGGGAGGAAATTGCGCGTGGTTTTCGACGAACCAGGAAAGAGGGCGAGGAAGAAGACAGAGAGGGGGGGGGGGGGGACTCCGCGCAAGTCAGGGTAAAATGTGGATCACGAGGAAATTGACTTCGGGGAAAGAATCGACGAAGAAAATGCAACGCTTCGCCATACATATTTGCACAGCGCAAGACTATAGTTACGGCGTAACTATACGGAAGAGACAAGTAGAGAAAAGAGCGCTATTTTTTTGTCATTGTCTCTTCTTTCGTAGTTACGCCGTAACTACTCGTAGTCTTGCGCTGCGCAAGTATGTTGATTCCAACTTACCAACTAGCCAGAGCAACTGCCTTATCAAGACGCTTCTCCTTCATTTTCCTTCCTCTCTGCACTAAAAATCGAAATCCATATACTCCTCATTGGATTTGACAGTAACTGCCCATGTGAACAAGGTATGCGTCTATTGTGAAATGCGTGCTATCCGTTGGAGACCTCTCTACTCAATCTCCTCAACTCGCACTGTTCTTCAGTATTGTTTGTTTTTCGCACTTTGAAGATGTGTTCCCTGTTTCGTTTTTTTTTTTGCGTCCTGGCTTTACATGCACACCTACATGCCCTGTGTCTAGGCTTTCACATACTCCTGAGACGGCGCGCTCTATTTACATTTTATGTATAATCCGATAAGCTCTATATCGTACGCGCCATCAAATTGCGCTAGCCCCGCCGTGGTGGTCTAGTCGCTAAGGTACTCGGCTGCTGACCCGCAGGTCGCGGGTTTGAATCCCGGTCGCATTTCCGATGGAGGCGGAAATGTAGGCCCGTGTGCTCAGATTTGGGTGCACGCTAAAGAACCCCAGGTGGTCAAAATTTCCGGAGCCCTCCACTACGGCGTCTCTCATAATCATATGGTGGTTTTGGGACGTTAAACCTCACATATCAATCAATCAAATTGTGCTATTTATCGTATCTACATCTACCGTTTCTCTAGGTTGATTGCAATATTTATTGCATTTTATAGTATCAAGAGCTTTTTTTCTCCCTTATTCTATGCGAGGCCACCTACTACAGGCCCGTTTTTTCACTATATCTGAACTAACTATTACTGTGCTGTGACTGCAAACACGCCTACGTTGCGCTTTCATTCCGCTGACACTATAGTGACTTAAACTATAGTTGATACTGCATTATATGGGTACGTGTAAAGTGTCGTGTGACGATTTATAGAGTAATGACACCTTGGCAGTCATAATAGCGCCGGTCCGACAGGAACGACCTTGCTCACAGCAGCAGACGCTTTTTTTTTTGTTTATGGCTTGTCGACTCTGGCACGATAGTTACATAGCAGCGATGCCAACACTGAAAAGCGCGCCGCAAACGCCATGAATTTTTGCTGTTACTGCGCAGCCAAACATTTGCGCGTGCTCTTCGTTCACTGCATGCAATTCTTCCCCGCAGAGACTGCTGGGTATCAACAATACATAACGATTGATACAATGTATCATGGAAAATAACAGACAAATAATAGCTGTAAAAATCATAGCAACGCCATGCGTTCCACGGTATACCTTCGTTTTATCATGAATAAAAACTGAGCGACTTTATCCATAGTCAAAACGGTGTGGCTGCCTCATGCTGCCTGCTAGTTTCAACATGTACGTTCAAACTAGTGAAGACGTCCACGTATAATACATCCCAATTTATTATTAATCATTCAATATTTTGCCTAATGACACGTAAGAGCTAATTTAACCATATCTCTTACGTAATTAGAGTCACAAGCATGCCAGGAGATCTTAGGCTTAATTTACAGCATTCGATATCCAGTTCGCGTTGACCTTTAAAGACACAAACATGCTCGAAAAAAGTATTATTTACAATAAATGTATTCGATATCCTGTTATCGTTGATATTAACAGATAACTAAAATGAATTCCCGGAGAAAAAAAAAAAGAAACTGATATTTCAGTTACCTGAATCCAACATCAGGCCTCTAAGTGCATTCAATACTTTCAAGGACTGGCTGACATCCTGGTCCTTCCTATCCTCTTTCGCTACCTCCTTCTTCATGTATACGACCAGCTCAGTCTTCACACAAATGCCATGTTGAGGGGCAAACTGGCAAGAATATTCAGCTTCTTAGAATTTTGTGGCGCGCAAATTTGCGAAGCTGACTGTAACACTTCAAATGAAAAAGAAAAAAAATTGGCCCCGTATCTGCATGTTCCACTGCCAATGTCGTCGAAAGTCTTGCGTCTCGAGAGAGTGAAGGAAAATTGGGGACCCTTATGCTTCACCTTTAAGAGTTGAATGCGATAGCGAACTCTGGCTCTTAGTGTGCTCTTCAACCGCTACGTGCATACTTATTAATATGTTTTGTTACACATACACACACGCACACAGTAGATCGTATACCAGTGCGCGCGCGCGAATGGTACATATAGGTTTTTGATCTAAAGCAAGAGTTGCAAGGCCTTCAAGATGCACGCCGCGCGCTTGCCATCTCGGAGGCCATATAGAGTCTCACAATGCCTCACATATAGCAGCACATTATCTAGCGTTTGCTGTTTGCTTGATCAACGCCTCTGGGAAGACATGATATGTTTTCCGCTAGATGGACATTTTTGTCCTTTTTTAGAGCTGTTTGAAAGCTCCTGTGTGTTTTAGCGGCGATGAATCCCGGCCTTTTTTGACGTAGTTTGAGGCTTCCCAAATGTGCTGTTAATCGCCGAATGGGCTCGTTTTCGTCGTGACACTTGTCGAACAATACGCGTTAAAGGAGCCCAGAAACACTTATACAAAACACTTATACACTATAGAGTGAATTAACTAGAAGAGCTTATTGCCTCACAAACTGAACGCCACAAACATTTTAAGAATCTATTTTAAGAGCGGAGTTACACAGGTTTGTCGCGTGCTAAAATTGCACTATATCTTCTCTCGTCCCAACGAAAGCGCTGGAAGCTAAGCAAGGAGGGGTGGCAGGGGCAAAGAAACTACCCCACCTCGTGACCTTGAGCACTTTTTCTTACTTCGAATGCGCGGCTTTACCAGTGTGATCGCGTGCGCACGCGTGGACATGTAGCGGCCTCCCGCGGCGATCTCTGTAACTTGCTTTTTTGCTCACAGACGCACAGACGATTTTTCGCCCACAATAAACGGGGTCGACGCCGATGGCGGAACTTCTGCGACACGAGCTCTCTAACGCTATCGCGTTAAGACGTTTATTTGATGTTCTGCGCGAGAAATTCGGTGAGTGGTATTTTGGAGGCGCTGCATTAGAGTGCCTCGAGCGTGCAGCGGAGGCGAACGACCGTATCAAACACATCACACGTGAGACATGAGCGCTATCTGGCAGTTATCTTGAAAAACGAAGCGCGTGGCGCGCGCGCCCATCTCGGAGGTGATAAGGTGTAGAACGCAAGGTGACGGGTATAGGTGCCACCACCGTGTCATGTCAGCAAAACGTTGGAAACACTGGCCTTTTCGTGCAAACGTTGCATGGTCAGCGCAGCGTGATAAACACTACGGTCCTTAGAATTACTTATGTATGCCTTTCCTAATAAATGGCACACATACAGAATATTGACCCCTTGTTCGGGTGCCTCGGATATGCGCAATAATTGTTTTTAATTGACAATCCCACAAGTATGAACGCTGAACCTTCAGCAATATTGGTGGGCGCTGCGGATGGTGTCGGCCGTTTAAGGTAACGTCTAGTGCAGTTTAGGGTACCGTTGACTGCACACAAACAGACAAATGTACAGACAGAGAGACAGACCAAAATTTTGGCGTCGAAGGTCCCCAAGCAAGACTATCGTCTTTAAAACACTTGCGGTGCTTTCTGTCATTCACTTGCTTTCTCTGCATTGCTCTTTCATATAACGTAGGGATGTTGCCACTGTCGCGACCTGCTTTATCTGATTTCACCTTAGCGCACTTATTCTCTGGCGATGATGAACCTTATAAAAGGTGCGGCGTCTAACGGTGAGTAAAATGTATCAAATCCTTCGCAGTCGAAGACAGGTCGTTCTACTTTGTTGTGGCGTAAGTGACAGCTTCGTTGCTGTGTCATTTGTGCGCCAGAGATGCTTAGCTCGTCTCGCTCATTCGCTATTCAGTCACGTTATTCGTTATTTGTCAGAACCTTCAAAGGAACCCTAAATAGCAAAATGATTTTTCGCGTAGTAGTAAAGTACAATTTTGCAACCCCGAGAACATCACTTTTACCGCGACACGACGCTAGAGAGAAAACGCGCAAAAAAAAAAAAAATTCCGGTGGAGATCATTGTGAGGTCCACAACAAATGCTGTGACGTCTATGATTTGGAAGGCGTTTGTTGAGTCCTGCGTAGCTTCTTATCGACGAAAATGAAGTGCGTTGTCGTATTTGGGTACCATAGACATAGCATATACAAAGTTTCAGAAAATTATATGCAGCGAAAATACAAAAAATACTCTTTAAAATTTCTGACGTCACGCCCGCAGGTTTTGGCGCGAAATTAAAAAAAATGAATGTCAACCTTTGTTTTCTCTGATAATAATGAACGTATATTAGTGAAACATACATCATTAGACTTCTCATAGTGCAGCTTGTCAATCTAAATAAAGTCGTTGTTTCTCTCTAGTGTCCGTTTAAGGGGCACATTTGAAAAAGGCCGCCGTAATAAAATATACTGTCGGAAGAAGTTTATGAATGAGTGTGCTGAATGCTTGTTGAAAATCAAGAGATAATGAATCCAATTACTTTATAGGGACGTAAAAGGGGCTGTTTTAATTGTATTGTAGTTACCTGTATTTTAGCGTTGCATTAACTCTATACCTTCCTGTGGGCTACAATGCATGTTTGTTTTCGTTGAGAATGCGTCAAATGCGAAATAAGCTCTTAAAGTTACCTTCCTCCACTGATGGTGAGTCCAGTGAGCACTGTATTACCTTGAGGGGGCACATTGAACTCTATCTCATAGAATAACACGTCTCCGAGTTTATCTCATCATTTAGGGTATAGCGATTTTCACAAATGCTACAGCGAATATGATCCCATTTCGCAGTCAGTGCTGAAAAGCTACGTGACATTCGCACTAGTGTGCCAAGCTTCAAGTGCGGAGCTGGGCAGCCTACTTCGCTTTTGTCTCTATTTCCTCCTCTGTTTCTTTCTTTTCCTCTTTCCAGTTTTTTTCTTCCTTTCATAAGTCTGTATTTCTATTACTTCTCATTTTTCTGAGCCACCGAAGTGCTGAGTCCCCGAGTGTCATCCTCAACGAGTTCAAAGAACAACAGGAGGAGGACGTCCCCCTTGGAGCGAGCGCGCGCTCAATGTGCTACTGATGGCTGTGCTGCAAGTGGTTTCACCTGCGTAACGCTCAGCGATCACAGCAGATGACAACAGACGACAATTAGGGCACCTAACGGAGCTTCGTGCTTAAAGGCCCCACTTTCCCGTGTGAATTCACCACAGATAAACTCAAGGTGGTAGCCATCTTTCTCTGTTTCATCTCCCCCGCTCCGCCCAACCGTCTGCCGGGAAGCACAGTATACGGGATCCGCTCGCCTTTTGAATCAACGATGTGTGATAACGTCGACATGTGACGTGGTATCACGACACTGGAAAATTTGGTGATGTATGGCGTGAATGTGGCGTAATATTAATACATCGTCACTCGGTTAAGGTCGCGTGGGTTTTTCTGTACCCAGTCTCGCTAGAAGTTACCAGAACCGGTATCTATAGCGAGGTCTCGAGGACGACATTGCCAACGTAGTGAATTCATTCGCCTCTAAAAAGTTACCGGGGTCACGATGCAACGATTATTGCGCTATAGTCCGGCGCTATCACCGATTTGGAGTTTTTGAATGTGAACCTCCTACAAATAGAGTGAACAACTCGACGACACTTTGTCAGAGTTCTCAAAACAGAAACGTTTCCATGACCTTTTGCATTCGCTGATTTTCTTCGAATGTATTCGAGGACCCTGCTTGCGCGAATGAAATTATGACAAGAAGGGCGCTTCTGTATCTGCCAAAGTTCATGGACGAGAGATTGCTCCTGGCCTCTCCTTTGCACTTAATACCTTAGAAAAACGATTTACTACATCTCTCTGTCTCTCTTTATTGTGGACCCAAAGCGTCCCAAGTTCGAACGACATTCTTACGGGTTCTACTTTGGCATGTGCCTGGGCCAAAAACGTTGATGCTTTTGACTTCAGACCCAGAGTTTGAACACTGTCGTCGAAACATGCTCATTCATGTTTGAACTCGTGGAAGTGTGCGCCGCGCTGACGTCACCTGGTTGCACTTGCGTTTATATATGTGCGTAGGTCGATCCAAATGGCTGGGACGTAGCATGAGAAATGCAAACAATCGAAAACATACAATTAGGGCAGAAAACCGTGAAACTGTGTTTAGGAATATTTTCGACAAAGCACACATGACTTGTATACTGCAATCATTAGCGGATCACACGCGTTATCCGATGGTAGTATCTCTACCGTATGGACCAAGAACCTTTTTGGTCCACTTTAATTATTTTCAATGTGTGTCATAACCATCCCACTATACAGCTAAACACCACAAATTATGGCAGCTATACCTCCCTTGCCTTCACTGTCTGTCGGTTTAGTCAGCTCGTGCTTAACAATGGAACGAGTACACTTGGTACAATCCCGTTCTTTCATTGCATTTTATTTTTAATTGCAGAGTTTCAAGGCAAATCTCTCAGGCTATACATTCACCACGGCACTTCCCCGCCATCCACGTTTCCACTGTGCTACTTCCGAGACGAGGACTCAGCTATCACGTGACCAGCCTAGCTGCCTGTGAAACCCATGCTCAAGTAAGTATAGTAATTCCAAGTATAGTGTAGGCAAATGGTATGGACTCTGCGCGAGTGCGTTCTTCGGAATATGCATTCGAGAAGGTGTCACATATTTGTTGCGTGTCACATGGCGGGACGACGATACATCATTGTCGGCGTTCCACGAATCCTCTCTTCCGGAGAACAGGGCAATGCGTCATAGAGAAACACAAGCATGCTCGCATGCTCAATATGACGACGATGGCAATGTTGAGAAGGTTGGCACATTGTTCCCTGTGACGGTTGATCACTGAAGGAAATTCCGCGTCAGGCAAGCGCTGTCTTCTATGCAAGGGCAAGCTCAAGTGTGCGGCGTGCTGTACGCAGCATCAATCAATTTTCACGAAAAAAAAAATATAGCACTAAAACTAGGTACACGATGTGAGCTGGAGCACTGTCATAAGATTTTCTAATGGGGCCTTCTATTGCTGGCTCATTTGTTCTTTGTTTTATTTTGCGCACGACACAGTCCATCTGCGTCCTTGATTTGACAATTACATTCACTCTCAGTCGTTTAAACGCGCTGCACACGTTCTTAAATAAGAAATGTAGTGGTAATACTGTGCTAGACTATTTTAGATCGTTACTGCCGCAGGCATAATGGCTATATCATGTCACGTAACGACATAGCCAGAGTAGATCGTGGATTTTTTTCTCGCATTGCTTGGTGGCGACTTTTTTTAACTACGCATGGCTACAAAATAAAAAAAAATGAAGTACGATTATAAACACTGCATTTGATTGTCCATGTAATTATGATAAGCGGCCTTGTCTGAAGTTTTATGACGCAGACACGCACGCACGCACGCACGCACGCACGCACGCACACACACACACACACACACACACACACACACACACGCACGCACGCACGCACGCACGCACACACACACACACACACACACACACACACACACACACACACACACACACACACACACACACACACACACACACACACACACACACACACACACACACACACACACACACACACACACACACACACACACACACACACACACACACACACACACACACACACACACACACACACACACACACACACACACACACACACACACACACACACACACACACACACACACACACACACACACACACACACACACACACACACACACACACACACACACACACACACACACACACACACACACACACACACACACACACAGGTGGACGCACACACACACACACACACACACACACACACACACACACACACACACACACACACACAGGTGGACGCACAGAGAGAGAGATAACACAAGGAGAAAGGCAGGGAGGTTGAACCAGGGCTGAGCCCCGGTAGGCTACCCTGCACTGGGGAAGGGGTGAGGGAGAAAGAAAGTTATAGAGGAGGAGAAAGAAAGGTCACTGATTGGGCTGACGCGTAACTGTTTCACATCACAAACGATGAAACAGGCCGGTGTTTTTGAGAAAACGCAACAGTGCTTTCGTTGCCTTTCGGAAATTGGATGGGCAGTGCCATGGTCTCAATACTTTTTCGGCAGTGAAATCACTTCTGATTTCATATACACACATGTGCTTAGGTATACGCATGTGTTTGTGCACTGTTGCTGCTGTTCTGCGCCATTGAATTCAGAACATTGCTGAATAACCTTGCGAGAGTTCATACTCTATATGAAAGACTTCCTGCCTGTTGTTCCTGGAAATGAGGGCGTTCTCTACTTATTTGTTTGGCAACAGATGCACACCGCAGGAAAAGTCTTCGCATAGCCGCATCCCAGTATTTCCTTAGAACATGCGCGCAGGGAATCATGCCACATGCGTATGGAGATCACAAGAAAGAACTTACGTGACGGTAGAGAGATGTGGAAAATTTTCTGTTTTTATTGTTCTTCCACCTGATGGTATAACACCGCGTCGAAACTCTGCAAGTTCAAAGGTTCTGCACGTCCTACGAGATCTTCGTGTACCACTGTTCGCGCGTCCGGCTGTCTCGGAGTTCGTGCCCTTGCGATGGGCTGAGCTGAGTAGGCGGACTGCATCATATGCTCCGTAATGCGCTAGTCTATACGAATAACCGATGTTCACTGCCTCCGCGAAGTGGTCATTATGTACAGGAATCAATACATCTGCCTGTAACTGCATCCTCTGCGTACCAATAAGGACATTAAATATGAATCGAAATGCCAATAGACAATCGGAAAGTGCGTTGTATACGCGACCTACAACGAATCATCAGGAAACAAATGCGACAAGTGAGACCCATTTGCAATAACTGAAGTTTTAGGGACCTAATAATGATCTGTGTTGCATATTTTTTCACCGAAGAAGCGTAGGAAGCAAGAGCACTACATTTTCATTCGGCTACACTCACCCGGTTTCACTAAAAGAGCTGCGCATCGAGACGCTCATTGGGTAATCAACATCACAATGAGTATACGGAAACATCGCGTACATTTATTACGCAAGCTTTGGCGCAGGTCTTCACAAAGCGCGAATTCTTGTCGACAGTGGTTCTGGCCCACAGAATGCATGTTATGCTTTGTTAATAAAGTACGAATTAAAGTTACACTTATGTCAAGTTCATCTTGAAGTGAGTGAAGTGAGGAGGAGTTGGTGCAGAACTTGGATCACTGTGAGTCTTCGTCCCGAAAGTTGTCTGATAAACGATATCTCCGTACAACCACCTGTGTCCCTGATCTCCACGACCTACTTTCTTCTTCTCCAGCGAGAGTCGCTTCCACAACAAGTTGCAACAGCAACGACAACGTATACACACAAATGTGCGCGTCGAGTGGGCGAGTGGCTCTATATGCATGCTGCGCTATGTCGTTGACCATCCTGACAAGCGAGCGTGTGGTTGTCCGATCACGCGGCTGCAGAAACGCACTTCTCTTTGCGGGAAGCTAAACGAAGACGACTGCCTGCGCGTACAGGGCCCTCCTGCACGGTCCGGAGGGGAGACCCGAGGAACTGATTGCGGGCGATCGATCGCTCGATGAAAGCCGTGTCCGGTGTCGCGCTGGGTTCTCCTGGCGTTTTCTCCACCGGACCCCCGACGTTTCTGACAAACGCCCGAAATCCACCTAGCAGGGGAAGGGGCCGTGGAGTGCATTTCCGTGCCCCACTCGACGTGCCATTTCGATCCTTTTGCTAATTTCTAACAGCTCCAGCCCAAAACAAGTTCGGGCGTGGTCCTTCTCTCACCGGAGAGAAGGGAAATAGGTGGCTGTCCAGTTTGCCCTTTTGCTTCTTCGTCTTGTTGATGTTTATTTTATTTTATTTTATTATGTGCGTGACGGTGCATGGTACATGTCATGGGGAAGGGGGGGAGCGTGTTGTATTCTGAAGTTTTATCGCAGTGTCCCACTTTCTCGTCTGTTCGGCAGTCTGCTTTCTGTGAGGGAACAATCAGTGACTCCGCTATGCGTGTAGCTCGAATTTCGGTACTTTGTTCGCGTCATTTTCTTATAAAAGTTTTGATCATCTGGCTATATTAACACTTGTTTTAATATTTCCGTCAGTTTGAAAAGGTTTGTGAGTCTTTGAATTCATTTACTCTCTTCTGCACGTCCTCTTCATACTTGCATGCGAACCTTAGCAAAGTGCCAGTTATATCTCAGTTTCCCTACCACTTTCCAGCCTTTTCCTTCTTTAGTGTTTCAGTATTTCTTTTTGTGATAAGGAAAAAAAAGTAGCTGGTGCCGAGGAAGGTGCAATCACCTCGTATAAAAAATTGCAGTAACGGAAAACGAAGTTCCTGTTCTGATTGGCAGGGGTCACTCAGCTGGTGCAGGCGGCGGATTCACGCCCAACTCTGCTGCGCACTTGAAGAAATTCAATTTGACAATAAAATTCATGACCCTTTTGCATCGTCGTGAACATTTGTACATTGTCGAAGACGTCAGTGTACATCAAGTATATAAACAAGTCTGTTCGGTCTTCGCCTCGGTTTGTTTTGTACATTACACACTGTTTCATTTGCTGTACGGTTTTTAGAGATGTTCTGTTGCACGCGTACCATCTTGTCGTCTCTTTCAATGCTCGTCATGCGATCTGTGCGTGCGTCGCCCCTGCCAGCAAGAGGGAGACAACAGGCATCTCTCTGCTCGGGGGTTAAGAGAACCCAGACCAAAAACGGTCCTTTTTCTCTTCGTTCATCTCGATAGATCCTCTGCGTGGTGTTCCTTGTTATTCCTGTCATACGCTGTCCGCGTTGTCTCTTCACGCCGCAAGGAGAGGGTGAGTGCGGAAGGTAGAAAGAGGAAGAAGAGTGACTGGTGCCATTCCGAACGACACTTGCTCCACCATCCCTCTCCACTTTCACTCTCTCTCCCACGGCTCGTGGCATCTCGTAATGTTCGCCCTGCCTCTTCATCGTTTCGAGCGATGAAGGCTGGAAGCTGTTACGGTCGCGACGTGGCTTCGTCTTCGACTTGCTCTTGTTCTGCGGCTGCTGCGCGCACTTTCGCCGACAGCACCCTCCCGTCCCCCATGTCGCCCCTCGAGAGGCTCTGTTGTTTCTTATTGACGCGAACGAAAAAGGCCGGTTGGAGCGGGAGAAGGGGGGGGGGGTGATGAGGGGGCAGAAGGAATCATGGCGACGGGGCGAAAGTATCGCCGTCGCATTGTCCTGTCGCCCGGAGGAGTGACAGTCGACATCTATTGATTTCGCCATTGTCTCGCTCCTCTCGGTTCGTACATTCCGTGTTTTCTCGCCCTTACCCCCTCAACTGCCACTTCTCTTCCGACCATGACCATACCGATCTCGACTCATCGGGCTGTATAGTGTGGCCCCTTGCGCCTTCCTACACGGCTCTCCGTCTCTCTCGTGCACCCCTTAGTCCCCCCGCTACGCAGACTTTCTCCTGTTTGTTTTTGTTATTTTTTCTCCTTTTGCCTCTTTTCTTGTTTTCTTCTTCTTCTTTTTTTCTGACTGAAGATTTAACAAGACGGCGTTGTCTTGCGTCCCGAATGACGAGTGTCCTGGGAGATATGAGACATAAGGAAGTAAGAATACTGTGACGCCTGATGTGGTGGGCGGAGATTTGCTGGCTCTGAAGATTTGTCATTGAGGAGTACACACGTCGAATTTTTGAGAAAATTGTGGGAGTATTTGCACGCGTAGGCAAATCAGAAACAAACAGTGTCACGCCAGCCTTTCTTTCTTTGTCTCTCATATCTTTTTTTTTTTCCTATTCGTGTTGCGGCACCTTTCGCCCACGTGCTTGTCTCCAGCGCGTCACCTCCGATATTTTTTTCCGCGTTCTTTCGTAATGTCAAAGGTTGGAATCAGTGAAGCGAGAGAGGATCTAATGGACGATAAGTCAGCGTGAAATGTAACAATGGTTTCAACAAGTGTTACTTGGAAAGGTTGCAGTCAGGTGCATACGCGTTAATTGCGCTATGCACCAGGCATATTTTTCAGGCAAGGCGACACGTCGGCGTGCAGCGCAACCATCTCCGCCGTGAAGAGCGTGTTACCAAATTAAAATTTCATAAATGGTCTGCGTTTGTACACGTCTGCGATCAGTTTGTAAAATATCCCATGGGACAGTTTCTGACTTTATATCTAACAAGAATGGATATTTTCTGCTCTCTGTAGATATTCGCGAAATACAAAAACAACAGCAACAAAAGGTACGTGATGGGAATGCCTCCTAGCGTGCCGTGATTGCAGTGCTCCCTAACGTTCCGTCCGCAAACGACCACAGTTTTCGGCGACAGGACAGCGACTGTGGTGGTGCATGGCGGTACGGTGACGAAACTGGCACTTGCGGCAACACGAGTGGTAACCGCTGCATCTGCTTGTCACTGTTGAGCTGAAATTGTGAAATAGCTGAAAGTTACTTTTAGAAGCCGTCTTTTTTAGACATGGATTCCTAACAGTTGATGTTGGCACTGCGAGGCAACGAATTTCCCAAGACATTTTCCCACACGTAAAAGAGAAAGAATGATGGATGTCTACTATGTGTAACTCAAACGCTGGGGCGAAGAATGGAATGGGCTGTCGTGCTTGTTGGTGCGAACTGCCTTCTGTAGCATCAATACCTTGGTGGATCAGGAAATGTACCGCACCGCTGCCGATAATTTTGGTGGTCTATTGATGCGTTGTACTTTTTATTGATGCGTTGTATTTTTTATGTGCTATACTTTGTTCATCTGTTCCATACTCCAAGAAAAGATTGTTATTTTTCTTTTATAGGTCCTGGCTTGCCGCATATATATAACTACGTTTAAGAATGCGTGCAAACTCCCTTTTAGGGTTTATTATACACCCTTTAAGGAGCCGTTGGAAGCACGACGCTCCAAAGTCAAGTCAAGGATCTTGTGTTTTTTTTTTGTTTTTTTTTTAAGTTGAAGTTGAAGTGCTCTATTCTTTTTTTTTTATACAGTCATACCTATACCATCACAACGACCGTAAGCCAGGCAAGGATAGTATATGGTCCATTGTTAAAAAAAATAGAACAGGCATATCAGGTGTAGAATTCAACTGCATGGTACTCTATCAGATGCCATAGTTTATAGTAAACAAAAGACTTCATGAAATACACTTAATTAGCCAATATGGTTACGTTAGAGATCATATTCACTACACTGTTTGAAGTTACGTGCCTCTAGAGGTAAAATATTCCAGATTTTTGTGCCCCTGAATTCAATCACTCTGCCACTTTTGAAAGAGATTTAGTTATATCTAGCGTGTCAAGAAACATCAAATGAAATTAAAAGCTAATATTCTCTTTTTTTTAAAGTGTACTATTCCTTATCTTTATAAACATCGGACTTGTGTTCGTAGAATTGCTCGTATTTGTTTTTTTTGTAATCAAAATTTTCACACTGACAAATTCAAAATATTTGACGTGTCCACGTATACTAGGATTCTCGCATTATCTTTTACGTGTTATTGGGCGTCAGGGTGGCACCAAAGTTAATAGCGCTGGTGACGACAGTGTGCGCAGCTTCTAAAACCGAAGGCTTAACCCATAATTGAATGCAACAACCACAGTGAGATTTGAGTTGTGAACGCTTGAGCAGTGAGGTTTAAGGTATGAGCATTTATGTAATTGACTCACCAGCTATAACCGCTGGAAACACGATAAGAAATTCCACAAGGCAATTTGACTTCATGTTCATACACAGCACCGACAGTACCGCACACGTCTATACACATGTGCATAATAAGTATTATACCTGAAGCGCAAGTCTTTATCGCAATTTAAAAAAGGATATTATTTATAAAGTGACAAGTCTCCGAACTGAGTAATAATGTTGTGATGATCCATGGTTCAGCATCTGTGTACCACCTTTAATTACTTCTAAAGAGAGACAAATGAGACACTTCAAAGCTGTTAATACTTCTAATAGGAACGTGTCAATAGAAACTCTCAATAAAGTACTCAATAACGCACTGTTTTAGGCTAGTTGGCCTAGGTCGAGTGCGAAACGAATGGTGCCTGAAACTAATCGACTCAAATGCATTTTCATTAGTGAGCAGTCCTTGGCGCAATCATCATTAACACAGTGATTATTCCCTAGCATCCACAGAGCGATGTGTTCAAGTCACCATGATTACATTCCTGGTTTTTAATCGTTCTTTAATACATAAGAGCACTATCGGGGCATTAGGAGCGCATAATGGGATAGTTATCGATCTGAAAGCATGTCTCACGACACATTGTTATTCGCTGTGTTGCTTGCTGGATAACTTCACCACGTATCCTGCTCCACCAAGTAAGTTTGCATATTTTATGCCGGGACTGTATACATAGCGCCGCTGATATTGAACTTATCCAACATTTCTTCCAAATTTCCTTTTTAATTAAGCAAAAGTGGACGTTCTGGCTTATGCAAAAGCTTACTGAATATTGTTCGTGTTTACAAGGTACTTTATGTGAAAACCTGAACAATGTACAACTGCATTTCTTGTAAGACAAACTTGAATATTCGCGCACGTCCTAATAGTGTTCGACAACTCGTGGGGAACGCGCCGTAAAAAGCTCATGGACGAATACAGGTTGCGGCGATGTAAATAATTCGCAGTGCGTTTCGCCCACAAATGCTGAAGAAATACTTAAAAAACTATTACTAACGAAAAGAAAAACTTGCCACTGATGCTTCTGAATTCCAAGAAAGAAGTGGTGGTGGACAACTAGTTTGATGAATACAGTGTCGCCATCATACAGGTGGATGGCTGCCTTAGCTAGTATTTCCCATCACTTAGCAACATAACGTAACAATATGTCGGGTTTAACGTCCCGCAACCACGATATGATTTTGAGAGCCGCGTAGTAGTGGAGGGCTCCGAAAATTTCGACCACCTCGGTTCTTTAACGTCCATGCACCTAAATATAACCACACGGGCTCGAAACATTTTCGCCTACATCGGATTAGCAAGTTTGGACAGACGGTGCCTCACAATAAAGATGTTACTTGGACCATGGCCTGAGATGCATCTTCCGAAAAAGGCGAACTTTTCAGACTTTTCAGTGGAGACCGGACTGGATAAGCGGCTGTGATAGACAGCCAGAGATGGAAATATTTAAAATGTGTTTATGCATATACTGACAGTAGAAAAGGAAGGTGTGCGTGTAAACAGTTTATGATAGCGTGAATTGCTGGAAGCAAACTGTGTATTGGCATGATATTTGAACTGGTTTTAGAGTGCTATTATGTTTTTTTATTGTTAGTTTTGGGTACCTTTTTATTATTCTTTTTTTTTCTCGCTGCAGACCTTCGGGATATGGACTAGCCGAGGCAATATGCACCTCAACCTCTCTACAGCAAAACAGTTAGAACAGAACAGAACAGAAAACGCAGCCGCCCATCGCTTAACAACACTACCTTGGCAAATCGGATGCTATCTAGCTGACCTCTCTGCCTTTCTATCAATGTATTCTCTCTCTCTACCTGACGCACACTGTATAGTTAGAGCACTCTGTTCTACATACTTAATCATATACATAGCTGACCTAACGTTATAGCATCTTATGCTATAGCACACATTTACAATCACCGATGGGAGAACTAGGAGACTTCTGCGAATAGTTATCGAACACACGCAGAGTAAATTAGCCATGACCTAATATTCCTTTTAGCCATGACCATGATCCTTGTGCTAGCCTACCATATCTGTCATTAGACAGAGGTAACCGCATGTCGATTGTATGCTAGTAAGTGCGGTAGTATGGCATGTATATTCAAGAGCTTGTATTCCGTATCGCTTCACACGAATTTGCCGCATTGATTCCACCGATTCTGCATCGCTCTTACTATGCTGGCAAAACCAATGGCTGGGCGTGCTTATCTATTTTTGTCGCCATATCGAAGGAACTATAGGAGTGACTGGCTTTATTGAGTGATTGCTTCAAGGTCTGGATTATCTTTCTTTACTCCTTCCTTTCTGTCGTCTCTCGTCAAAATGTAATAATATCACTGTCACTGGTAGTTCGCTTGCACTAAAATCAAGCCATCAGTTATAAGCACATCATGCTGCCACCCACTTATAGATTTTTTACGAACTTCTCATTGGTTTAATTTTTACTTTTGCCGCAATTCTTTTCTTGTGCGTGTGTCCAGCTGTATCTCGGCGTGCCGCTTGCGAATATCAAGGTCAGCACTGTCAAGTCGCCAACTTTCAACTGGATTGAGCCGATAAGGTCGCGAGCTTGAAATGCGCGTTGCCAGAGAGAGAGAGGAGGGGCACAATAACAAGACACAAGAAAAAAAATGAGCCGAGAAAGGAAAGCGAAAGTAGCGGAGACAATGAGCGTCTGGACTTGTGACGCACCGCCAGCGTCTGACATTTTGCCCACTGACGCGCCTGCATTATAAGGGAACGAGACGCACACTCTGTAGGCGCGTTTTTGAGGGTGTATCTCGTCATCTTCTATTTTTATTGCCCTGCGTGGCGGTTCTTCTGGAGTTACTATTACAGCAAGACTGACGCAGTGCTTAAGATGTCGCTAATTTATTAGCGATGTCTTCTGCAGTGCATCAGTCTCAATATAATAGTCACTCTGCACAAGGCTTGAACACAAAAGGAAGAAAATATGCATATAAATACAAGTCCTTCCCGTGACTTTTGCCTATGGCTTAATTTGACCCCCATATGGAGATAACGCGTGATTCGGTGCTCAAGAATTCCCATATTCTTTATTTAATTTCGAGTATGACTTTGTCCGACATTGGTGATTCGCACAACGGCTTCACTGCTTGCCGAGCACACCTAGCAGCTATTCTTCTTTCGTTAAAATGATAAAACTCTGCACTTGCGGTGCTGCAAAACAGCAGTGTTTTGTAATGTTTCACTTCCGTGCGAATTATTTTCTGCACGACAATTTTGTTTTCTAATGTCAGGCTGGTAATATTTTCTTGCGAAAGTCAATGTATTGGTGTTTGTATCTAAATCTATTTGAGAAATATTACACTCAATTCGCACTTAGTTTTCGTTAGTGGTATTCGATTCAAACGTGGAAAACCTTGATATTCAAAAAATTTTTCTCAAGAATTTTTCGCGTACATAGGGTGGACGCACACAGGACGTACGCAGGATTATAGGACATAGGACGTACGCAGGACGTACGCAGGACGTACGCAGTTGTATGCAGCATTTCTGTAAGGTTCGCTGAACTTCCGGCAAGCTAAGGAAACAAGTAATTGAAAAAAAAATGTATGCGTTTCGAATTTCGTGATTAGCTCGATTCGTCGCTTCAGCGATGTACAAACTTTACATATCGCTAATCTGCAAAGCGACGTCTGACAAAAGGCCAAAAGTGTTCTGAAAGCTATCTGCGTGAGTCATGGGATTTCGAGGGAAAATGAATCTGTGTAAATCACCTGACTAAAGACATCGGCAAAACATTCACGCGACATCACTTTAGTTATCGTTATAACACCGTTACTATCACGTTATTTTATAACTCTTGCTTACGCATCGTGTGTGAACGTACACATTACAACTCGAGGTGATCGTTCTTGTTCTTTGTGTATCTCCCTCATCAACAGGAGCTAAAGTACGCAGCAGTGGTTGACTTTTCATATTTTAAGCACACCTAATCAGAAAAGTCCTGAAGTGATGCGAGTGAAGTTTGCGGTACACTAATCTTCTTGATCTATACGCTCTTATACCCGTTTGAGTTCGCTAAACGAGAGTATCACCTGTTCTGAGTTAAACGTGAGAAATGAAACCGCAGCAAGATCCGGAGTAAAATGCCGCAGCCAGATATTGTTCGCATGGGACGTGTGAGGCTGGGGGTGCACTAATACTTCGAGAAATGAGCACTGTGCCTGCGGGAAAGCGTCCACTCACTCCCTTTTATGTCACATACAGTACAACTCAAACTCAATCTAACGGTACCCGTAATTGCGAACATTTTGACCAAACGAAATCATTCCTGTGTGGAGTTTCAATTGCAAGTTATTACTGTTGAACTTTAATTGAGAATAAAAGTGCATGTGCTGTGATCAAAACATAAGTTTCGGGAAGAAACTGCGCGCGTGCAGAGTGGAGAGGAGCACATCAAGTATCACTAACAATATTAGCAACTGCACAAAAGCGAAACTATAAATCACTGTGAAGCAGCCAGAAATAATGACGGCACATCGTAGAACGTTCAAAAAATCACAACTAGCGAAGATACCAAGTGTCAAAATCAAGTGTTTTTTTTTTTGTCTCTTCAACCTGCTTTTTAAAGTTAAGCTTACGAAAGATGACATTGGAACGCCACGCTGCTCATATGAGTCAGCCTAATGAGAGTGTTATTTCGGTTTATCTTTATTTTCACGTCATTGCGCCGGAATTCAGGCCTAGTCATCTTGAAGGCACACTAAGCGAAACAATGAATCAATTTAAACAGATAAGTTGTCGAAAACTGTACCGTCGCTATTTTTACTATCATAGGTTCATTTATAAAAAAAAATGAAGGCTAACATTACACTTGGTACGTCTCGCGCCAAAATTTCTGCACTCAGGCGTCAGCATTGCGTCAGAAATTTCGAAGTGTTTTTTCGAAGTTCGCCCAGGTATGAACATTTTCTGGAAGCTGATACACTGAGTATGAGCCGGTCTCAGAAGTCAATGTGCTTCGTTTTCACCGATTGACAACTGCGTAAACGCTAGCAGACATTGTCAAACTGCACGACGTCACAGTGGGTTAATTGGTGCAGGAACATGAGGGTGGCGTCGCCACCCGTATTTTATTGTTACTCACCTTTTTGCATACAAGGCGTCTTCTGGCGGCAGAAATTGTGCTTTTATTATTATAGAAGGATAATTTATGATGATGATGATAAGTGTGGTTTAACGTCCCAAAACCACCACATGATTATCAGAGACGCCGTAGTGAAGGGCTCCAGAAATTTCGACCACCTGGAGTTCTTTAACGTGCGCCCAAATCTGAGCACACGGGCCTACACCATTTCCGCCTCCATCGGAAATGCAGCCGCCGCCGCTGGAATTCGAACCCCCGACCTGCGGGTCAGCAGCCGAGTACCTTAGCCACTAGACCACCACGGCAGGGGTAGAATAATTTATCGATACGAGAAAATATCCTTTTCTGTTTAGTGTCTGTTTAACATGTGCAGCATTGTACGATGCTATGGCGGGTGCTGTTTAAATTCAGCGTATAGTTCGACGAAGTTATGGTAGGTAAAGTTTTGGAAGTGGGGCTATGTGTGGGTACAGTGCGAGAACGATGAAGACGGAAGACTAAAAGGGTCAGTGCTCGTCCGTGTCCCTTCTTTACACTCTTTCGTCTTCATGCAGGAGGGTAAATAATTAGAAAAGAATATAAATGAATAAAAATGTCGTGGGCTATGACATAACTGTATGAACTGGCGAATGGATCCTAAACTACGTCGCCGAATCTCCTGGATGAATCGTTCGCATCTACAGCGTAGAACATTGCCTGAATGTGATGTACACGAAGTTGCTGGGCAGCGTGATATGTAAATGCTGGTAAAATGAACTATAGCAGACAGGACGCGATGCAGCACGCGAAACCGCGAACACTGTGAGCTAATGGCGCATCACCAGCAGTTTGTGGCAACCGCGACCACAGAGGTGTGGTGTGCACCTACATGCAAGCTATACGAGCTTCGTTGTATACACCTGTGAACACGTCGTGGTGGCACGCTGTGAACGTCTCTATAGCATCGAGTGCTGTATATTATCAGGCATGTCCTTAATGTAAACCTGCAAGTTTTAATATTGAATTTATAGGTATACGTCGCTCACTTCCAAGTTCACTTTTCTGCCACTTGAACAACGACCGACGTGAGATTGTAGATTTTCAGATCATCAAGGATCTCCTCGATTGCCTTGAATATACGCCAGTGACTCGCCTTCTTTCAACTTTCGGACTTGGTGTTGTTGTTTCCATTTTCAGACCAAGCATTTTATCCTTCTTTCTTTCGTTCTTTCTTCTTTTTCGACACGACATCAATAGACCCCCTTTGAGTCTTGCAGGTGCGATTTTCGATAAGCGGAGCGCGTGCATAACCCCTGCGACATTTGTCAGTAAAACAGGTGGTGAGATCGCGAACTGCCGTGCTCACCTTTGGCGGTCTTCCGCTTTGGTTTCGCGGAATACTGAGACAAAAAGCGCACGCGGGGGGTGGTGACCTTTGTCGCGCTCGGTTAAAAGGGTGGGCATCAGAGAGCCAGAAAGAAAAGTTGTTTAACCCGTAGCAGCCTTCGCACGAACGAAGCGAACGCGACACAACACGCCCATCGCCTCAAAGTGTCCGTATAGGAAGCATTTCGACATGGCGGTAACTCAGGGGATGTAGCTATGCGAATAGTAGTTAGTCTCAAAGCAGGATTTGATGATCTTGTTGGACATACTCTTAGGAGTAAATAATAAGCAAAACCTAAAGCTACTCTATGTACACGGTCTGTCCTTGAAGTAATGAGGACTTATTGATCGATAAGTACGTAATATATAAATTCTTAAAAAGTATAGCCTCGATTGCACTAAGTCGCGCAAGGCTGGGTCGCAGAAGAGCTTCTAGGAACTTCGCTGGTCTTGGCTTGGCAAGGTTTTCCCACTTTCACTTGTTCCTTTTCCACCACTGAATATACCATGATATATATATATATATATATATATATATATATATATATATATATATATATATATATATATATATATATATATATATATATATATATATATATATATATATATATATATTTGGAAGGTACTCTCCTACAGTGATGTGCCACAGAAATCGGGCAAATACCACTACCTGCCGCTATAAGGGTAACACGTGGGCGGTACACACCGAATAGGGGCCGCACGTTTCAGCTACGTAGTAAAATAAATATAATATAAATAATATTTTTGACGTTTAATGTGCCAAAACCAGAATATGATTATGAGGGACGCCGTAGTGGAGGACTCCGGAAATTTCGACAACAGCTGGCATTCTTTAACCTGCCCCTAAATCTAAAAACACGGGCTTCTGGCATTTTCACTTCCATCTGAAATGCGACCACCGCGGCTGGGCATTTCGCGGCCTTAGGGTCAGAAGTGGGTTGCCATAGTGACTTGATCACCACGGTGGGTAGTATTGTAGGTTAACAATATGTAAAACTGTTGTATATATAGCTCAAACTAGTACGCTGGTATCATGGAGTTGCGTGCCTATGGCTAAACGCGACGTTAATAGCAGAACAAGGTCGAGGGGGCCTTCAATTCATTCACGTTGTATAGATATGCACGCATCTCACTTACAAAATGTAGACCTATAGGTCTAGACGTTGCAGTC